>NW_027274920.1:0-75663 GCF_030028105.1 Mobula birostris
ACTTTGAGTTCGGTTTCGAATTCGTGTTCGAGTTCGAATTCGAGTTCGGTTTCGTGTTCCGGTTCGAGTTCGAGATCGAGTTCAACGTTGAGTTCGACTTCGACTTCGAGTTCGACTTTTAGTTAGACTTCGAGTTCGGGTTCGAATTCGAGTTCGATTTCGAATTCGAGTTGGACTGTGAGTTCGGGTTCGAATTCGAGTTCGAGTTCGAATTCCAGTTTGACTTCGAGTTCGGGTTCGAATTCGATTTCGAGTTCGAAATGGAGTTCATGTTCGACGTTTAGTTAGACATCGTGTTCGTGTTCCAATTCGAGTTCGAGTTCGAAATCGAGTTCGTTTTCGAGGTCGGGTTCGAGTTCGAGTTCGGATTCGAATTCTGGTTGGACTTCGAGTTCGAGTTCGAATTCGAGTTGGACTTCGAGTTCGGGTTCCAAATCGAGCTCGGGTTCGAATTCGAGATCGAGTGCGAATTCGAGTTGGACTTCGAGTTCGGGTTCGAATTCGAGTTCATGTTCGACTTTGAGTTAGACATCGTGTTCTTGTTCCAATTGGAATTCGAGTTCGGTTTCGAGTTTGGGTTTGAGTTCGGACTTGAGTTCGAGTTCGAGTTCGATTTCGACATCTAGTTGGACTTTGAGTTCCGGTTCGAATCCGAGTTCGGGTTCGAAATCGAGTTCATGTTCGACTTTTAGTTAGACATCGTGTTCGTGTTCCAATTCGAATTCGAGTTCGTATTCGAGTTGGACTTCGAGTTCGGGTTCGACTTCTAGTTGGACTTCGAGGTCTGGCTCGAATTCGAGTTCGAGTTCGACTTCTAGTTGAACTTCGAGTTCGGGTTCGTATTCGAGTTCGAGATCAAAATCGAGTTCGGCTTCGACTTCTAGTTGGAACTTGAGTTCGGGTTCGAATTCATGTTCGAGTTCGAATTCGAGTTAGGTTTCGACTTCGAGTCCGACGTTGACTTGACTTCGAAATCGGGTTCGGATTCGAGTTCGAGTTCGAAGTCGAGTTCGAGTTCGAAATCAAGTTCGACTTCGAGTTCGAATTCGACTTCTAGTTGGACTTTGAGTTCCGGATCTAATTCGATTTGTAGTTCCAAATTGCGTTCGGGTTCGGCTTCTAGTTGGACTTCGAGTTCGGATTCGAATTCTAGTTGGACTTCAAGTTCGGGTTCGAATTCGAGTTGGACTCTGAGTTAGGGTTCGAATTCGAGTTCGAGTTCGACTTCGAGTTGGACTTAGAGTTCGGGTTCGAATTCCAGTTCGAGTTCGAATTCGAGTTCGGTTTCGTGTTCCGGTTCGAGTTCGAGTTCGTGTTCGAATTCTAGTTCGAGTTCGTATTCGAGTTGGACTTCGAGTTCGGGTTCGAATTCTAGTTGGACTTCAAGTTCGGGTTCGAATTCGAGTTGGACTCTGAGTTCGGGTTCGAATTCGAGTTGGACTTCAAGTTCGGGCTCGAATTCGAGTTGGACTCTGAGTTCGGGTTCGAATTCGAGTTCGGTTTCGTGTTCCGGTTCGAGTTCGAGTTCGTGTTCGAATTCTAGTTCGAGTTCGTATTCGAGTTGGACTTCGAGTTCGGGTTCGACTTCGAGTTGGACTTAGAGTTCGGGTTCGTATTCGAGTTCGGTTTCGTGTTCCGGTTCGAGTTCGAGTTCGGGTTCGAATTCTAGTTGGACTTCGAGTTCGGGTTCGAATTCGAGTTCGAGTTCGACTTCGAGTTAGACTTAGTGTTCGGGTTCGAATTGCAGTTCGAGTTCGAAATTGGGTTCGACTTCTATTTGAACTTCGAGTTCGGGTTCGTATTCGAGTTCGAGTTCGAAATCGAGTTCGGCTTCGACTTCTAGTTGGACTTTGAGTTCGGTTTCGAATTCGTGTTCGAGTTCGAATTCGAGTTCGGTTTCGTGTTCCGGTTCGAGTTCGAGATCGAGTTCAACGTTGAGTTCGACTTCGACTTCGAGTTCGACTTTTAGTTAGACTTCGAGTTCGGGTTCGAATTCGAGTTCGAGTTCGAATTCGAGTTGGACTGTGAGTTCGGGTTCGAATTCGAGTTCGAGTTCGAATTCCAGTTTGACTTCGAGTTCGGGTTCGAATTCGATTTCGAGTTCGAAATGGAGTTCATGTTCGACGTTTAGTTAGACATCGTGTTCGTGTTCCAATTCGAGTTCGAGTTCGAAATCGAGTTCGTTTTCGAGGTCGGGGTCGAGTTCGAGTTCGGATTCGAATTCTGGTTGGACTTCGAGTTCGAGTTCGAATTCGAGTTGGACTTCGAGTTCGGGTTCCAAATCGAGCTCGGGTTCGAATTCGAGATCGAGTGCGAATTCGAGTTGGACTTCGAGTTCGGGTTCGAATTCGAGTTCATGTTCGACTTTTAGTTAGACATCGTGTTCGTGTTCCAATTCGAATTCGAGTTCGGTTTCGAGTTTGGGTTTGAGTTCGGACTTGAGTTCGAGTTCGAGTTCGATTTCGACATCTAGTTGGACTTTGAGTTCCGGTTCGAATCCGAGTTCGGGTTCGAAATCGAGTTCATGTTCGACTTTTAGTTAGACATCGTGTTCGTGTTCCAATTCGAATTCGAGTTCGTATTCGAGTTGGACTTCGAGTTCGGGTTCGACTTCTAGTTGGACTTCGAGGTCTGGCTCGAATTCGAGTTCGAGTTCGACTTCTAGTTGAACTTCGAGTTCGGGTTCGTATTCGAGTTCGAGATCAAAATCGAGTTCGGCTTCGACTTCTAGTTGGAACTTGAGTTCGGGTTCGAATTCATGTTCGAGTTCGAATTCGAGTTAGGTTTCGACTTCGAGTCCGACGTTGACTTGACTTCGAAATCGGGTTCGGATTCGAGTTCGAGTTCGAAGTCGAGTTCGAGTTCGAAATCAAGTTCGACTTCGAGTTCGAATTGGACTTCTAGTTGGACTTTGAGTTCCGGATCTAATTCGATTTGTAGTTCCAAATTGCGTTCGGGTTCGGCTTCTAGTTGGACTTCGAGTTCGGATTCGAATTCTAGTTGGACTTCAAGTTCGGGTTCGAATTCGAGTTGGACTCTGAGTTCGGGTTCGAATTCGAGTTGGACTTCAAGTTCGGGTTCGAATTCGAGGTGGACTCTGAGTTCGGGTTCGAATTCGAGTTCGAGTTCGACTTCGAGTTGGACTTCAAGTTCGGGTTCGAATTCGAGTTCGAGTTCGGGTTCGAGTTCATATTCGAGTTGGACTTCGAGTTCGTGTTCGAATTCTAGTTGGACTTCGAGTTCGGGTTCGAATTCGAGTTCGAGTTCGACTTCGAGTTGGACTTAGAGTTCGGGTTCGAATTGCAGTTCGAGTTCGAAATTGGGTTCGACTTCTATTTGAACTTCGAGTTCGGGTTCGTATTCGAGTTCGAGTTCGACTTCGAGTTGGACTTAGAGTTCGGGTTCGTATTCGAGTTCGGTTTCGTGTTCCGGTTCGAGTTCGAGTTCGGGTTCGAATTCTAGTTGGACTTCGAGTTCGGGTTCGAATTCGAGTTCGAGTTCGACTTCGAGTTGGACTTCAAGTTCGGGTTCGAATTCGAGTTCGAGTTCGGGTTCGAGTTCATATTCGAGTTGGACTTCGAGTTCGGGTTCGAATTCTAGTTGGACTTCGAGTTCGGGTTCGAATTCGAGTTCGAGTTCGACTTCGAGTTAGACTTAGAGTTCGGGTTCGAATTGCAGTTCGAGTTCGAAATTGGGTTCGACTTCTATTTGAACTTCGAGTTCGGGTTCGTATTCGAGTTCGAGTTCGAAATCGAGTTCGGCTTCGACTTCTAGTTGGACTTTGAGTTCGGTTTCGAATTCGTGTTCGAGTTCGAATTCGAGTTCGGTTTCGTGTTCCGGTTCGAGTTCGAGATCGAGTTCAACGTTGAGTTCGACTTCGACTTCGAGTTCGACTTTTAGTTAGACTTCGAGTTCGGGTTCGAATTCGAGTTCGAGTTCGAATTCGAGTTGGACTGTGAGTTCGGGTTCGAATTCGAGTTCGAGTTCGAATTCCAGTTTGACTTCGAGTTCGGGTTCGAATTCGATTTCGAGTTCGAAATGGAGTTCATGTTCGACGTTTAGTTAGACATCGTGTTCGTGTTCCAATTCGAGTTCGAGTTCGAAATCGAGTTCGTTTTCGAGGTCGGGGTCGAGTTCGAGTTCGGATTCGAATTCTGGTTGGACTTCGAGTTCGAGTTCGAATTCGAGTTGGACTTCGAGTTCGGGTTCCAAATCGAGCTCGGGTTCGAATTCGAGATCGAGTGCGAATTCGAGTTGGACTTCGAGTTCGGGTTCGAATTCGAGTTCATGTTCGACTTTTAGTTAGACATCGTGTTCGTGTTCCAATTCGAATTCGAGTTCGGTTTCGAGTTTGGGTTTGAGTTCGGACTTGAGTTCGAGTTCGAGTTCGATTTCGACATCTAGTTGGACTTTGAGTTCCGGTTCGAATCCGAGTTCGGGTTCGAAATCGAGTTCATGTTCGACTTTTAGTTAGACATCGTGTTCGTGTTCCAATTCGAATTCGAGTTCGTATTCGAGTTGGACTTCGAGTTCGGGTTCGACTTCTAGTTGGACTTCGAGGTCTGGCTCGAATTCGAGTTCGAGTTCGACTTCTAGTTGAACTTCGAGTTCGGGTTCGTATTCGAGTTCGAGATCAAAATCGAGTTCGGCTTCGACTTCTAGTTGGAACTTGAGTTCGGGTTCGAATTCATGTTCGAGTTCGAATTCGAGTTAGGTTTCGACTTCGAGTCCGACGTTGACTTGACTTCGAAATCGGGTTCGGATTCGAGTTCGAGTTCGAAGTCGAGTTCGAGTTCGAAATCAAGTTCGACTTCGAGTTCGAATTGGACTTCTAGTTGGACTTTGAGTTCCGGATCTAATTCGATTTGTAGTTCCAAATTGCGTTCGGGTTCGGCTTCTAGTTGGACTTCGAGTTCGGATTCGAATTCTAGTTGGACTTCAAGTTCGGGTTCGAATTCGAGTTGGACTCTGAGTTCGGGTTCGAATTCGAGTTGGACTTCAAGTTCGGGTTCGAATTCGAGGTGGACTCTGAGTTCGGGTTCGAATTCGAGTTCGAGTTCGACTTCGAGTTGGACTTCAATTTCGGGTTCGAATTCGAGTTCGAGTTCGGGTTCGAGTTCATATTCGAGTTGGACTTCGAGTTCGTGTTCGAATTCTAGTTGGACTTCGAGTTCGGGTTCGAATTCGAGTTCGAGTTCGACTTCGAGTTGGACTTAGAGTTCGGGTTCGAATTGCAGTTCGAGTTCGAAATTGGGTTCGACTTCTATTTGAACTTCGAGTTCGGGTTCGTATTCGAGTTCGAGTTCGAAATCGAGTTGGGCTTCGACTTCTAGTTGGACTTTGAGTTCGGTTTCGAATTCGTGTTCGAGTTCGAATTCGAGTTCGGTTTCGTGTTCCGGTTCGAGTTCGAGATCAAGTTCAACGTTGAGTTCGACTTTTAGTTAGAAATCGAGTTCGGGTTCGAATTCGAGTTCGAGTTCGTATTCGAGTTGAACTTCGAGTTCGGGTTCGAATTCGAGTTGGACTTAGAGTTCGGATTCGAATTCCAGTTCGAGTTCGGTTTCGTATTTTGGTTCGAGTTCGAGTTCGAGTTCGAGTTCGACGTTGAGTTCGACTTCGACTTCAAGTTCGACTTCTAGTTGGACTTCGAGTTCGGATTCGAATTCTAGTTCGTGTTCGTATTCGAGTTGGACTTGGAGTTCCCGTTCGAATTCTAGTTGGACTTCAAGTTCGGGTTCGAATTCGAGTTGGACTCTGAGTTCGGGTTCGAATTCGAGTTGGACTTCAAGTTCGGGTTCGAATTCGAGTTGGACTCTGAGTTCGGGTTCGAATTCGAGTTCGAGTTCGACTTCGAGTTGGACTTAGAGTTCGGGTTCGTATTCGAGTTCGGTTTCGTGTTCCGGTTCGAGTTCGAGTTCGGGTTCGAATTCTAGTTGGACTTCGAGTTCGGGTTCGAATTCGAGTTCGAGTTCGACTTCGAGTTGGACTTCAAGTTCGGGTTCGAATTCGAGTTCGAGTTCGGGTTCGAGTTCATATTCGAGTTGGACTTCGAGTTCGGGTTCGAATTCTAGTTGGACTTCGAGTTCGGGTTCGAATTCGAGTTCGAGTTCGACTTCGAGTTAGACTTAGAGTTCGGGTTCGAATTGCAGTTCGAGTTCGAAATTGGGTTCGACTTCTATTTGAACTTCGAGTTCGGGTTCGTATTCGAGTTCGAGTTCGAAATCGAGTTCGGCTTCGACTTCTAGTTGGACTTTGAGTTCGGTTTCGAATTCGTGTTCGAGTTCGAATTCGAGTTCGGTTTCGTGTTCCGGTTCGAGTTCGAGATCGAGTTCAACGTTGAGTTCGACTTCGACTTCGAGTTCGACTTTTAGTTAGACTTCGAGTTCGGGTTCGAATTCGAGTTCGAGTTCGAATTCGAGTTGGACTGTGAGTTCGGGTTCGAATTCGAGTTCGAGTTCGAATTCCAGTTTGACTTCGAGTTCGGGTTCGAATTCGATTTCGAGTTCGAAATGGAGTTCATGTTCGACGTTTAGTTAGACATCGTGTTCGTGTTCCAATTCGAGTTCGAGTTCGAAATCGAGTTCGTTTTCGAGGTCGGGGTCGAGTTCGAGTTCGGATTCGAATTCTGGTTGGACTTCGAGTTCGAGTTCGAATTCGAGTTGGACTTCGAGTTCGGGTTCCAAATCGAGCTCGGGTTCGAATTCGAGATCGAGTGCGAATTCGAGTTGGACTTCGAGTTCGGGTTCGAATTCGAGTTCATGTTCGACTTTTAGTTAGACATCGTGTTCGTGTTCCAATTCGAATTCGAGTTCGGTTTCGAGTTTGGGTTTGAGTTCGGACTTGAGTTCGAGTTCGAGTTCGATTTCGACATCTAGTTGGACTTTGAGTTCCGGTTCGAATCCGAGTTCGGGTTCGAAATCGAGTTCATGTTCGACTTTTAGTTAGACATCGTGTTCGTGTTCCAATTCGAATTCGAGTTCGTATTCGAGTTGGACTTCGAGTTCGGGTTCGACTTCTAGTTGGACTTCGAGGTCTGGCTCGAATTCGAGTTCGAGTTCGACTTCTAGTTGAACTTCGAGTTCGGGTTCGTATTCGAGTTCGAGATCAAAATCGAGTTCGGCTTCGACTTCTAGTTGGAACTTGAGTTCGGGTTCGAATTCATGTTCGAGTTCGAATTCGAGTTAGGTTTCGACTTCGAGTCCGACGTTGACTTGACTTCGAAATCGGGTTCGGATTCGAGTTCGAGTTCGAAGTCGAGTTCGAGTTCGAAATCAAGTTCGACTTCGAGTTCGAATTGGACTTCTAGTTGGACTTTGAGTTCCGGATCTAATTCGATTTGTAGTTCCAAATTGAGTTCGGGTTCGAATTCTAGTTGGACTTCAAGTTCGGGTTCGAATTCGAGTTGGACTCTGAGTTCGGGTTCGAATTCGAGTTGGACTTCAAGTTCGGGCTCGAATTCGAGTTGGACTCTGAGTTCGGGTTCGAATTCGAGTTCGGTTTCGTGTTCCGGTTCGAGTTCGAGTTCGTGTTCGAATTCTAGTTCGAGTTCGTATTCGAGTTGGACTTCGAGTTCTGGTTCGAATTCGAGTTGGACTTAGAGTTCGGATTCGAATTCCAGTTCGAGTTCGGTTTCGTATTTTGGTTCGAGTTCGAGTTCGAGTTCGAGTTCGACGTTGAGTTCGACTTCGACTTCAAGTTCGACTTCTAGTTGGACTTCGAGTTCGGATTCGAATTCTAGTTCGTGTTCGTATTCGAGTTGGACTTCGAGTTCCCGTTCGAATTCTAGTTGGACTTCAAGTTCGGGTTCGAATTCGAGTTGGACTCTGAGTTCGGGTTCGAATTCGAGTTGGACTTCAAGTTCGGGTTCGAATTCGAGTTGGACTCTGAGTTCGGGTTCGAATTCGAGTTCGAGTTCGACTTCGAGTTGGACTTCAAGTTCGGGTTCGAATTCGAGTTCGAGTTCGGGTTCGAGTTCATATTCGAGTTGGACTTCGAGTTCGGGTTCGAATTCTAGTTGGACTTCGAGTTCGGGTTCGAATTCGAGTTCGAGTTCGACTTCGAGTTGGACTTAGAGTTCGGGTTCGAATTGCAGTTCGAGTTCGAAATTGGGTTCGACTTCTATTTGAACTTCGAGTTCGGGTTCGTTTTCGAGTTCGAGTTCGAAATCGAGTTCGGCTTCGACTTCTAGTTGGACTTTGAGTTCGGTTTCGAATTCGTGTTCGAGTTCGAATTCGAGTTCGGTTTCGTGTTCCGGTTCGAGTTCGAGATCAAGTTCAACGTTGAGTTCGACTTCGACTTCGAGTTCGACTTTTAGTTAGAAATCGAGTTCGGGTTCGAATTCGAGTTCGAGTTCGTATTCGAGTTGGACTTCGAGTTCGGGTTCGAATTCGAGTTGGACTTAGAGTTCGGATTCGAATTCCAGTTCGAGTTCGGTTTCGTATTTTGGTTCGAGTTCGAGTTCGAGTTCGAGTTCGACGTTGAGTTCGACTTCGACTTCAAGTTCGACTTCTAGTTGGACTTCGAGTTCGGATTCGAATTCTAGTTCGTGTTCGTATTCGAGTTGGACTTCGAGTTCCCGTTCGAATTCTAGTTGGACTTCAAGTTCGGGTTCGAATTCGAGTTGGACTCTGAGTTCGGGTTCGAATTCGAGTTGGACTTCAAGTTCGGGTTCGAATTCGAGTTGGACTCTGAGTTCGGGTTCGAATTCGAGTTCGAGTTCGACTTCGAGTTGGACTTAGAGTTCGGGTTCGAATTCCAGTTCGAGTTCGAATTCGAGTTCGGTTTCGTGTTCCGGTTCGAGTTCGAGTTCGTGTTCGAATTCTAGTTCGAGTTCGTATTCGAGTTGGACTTCGAGTTCGGGTTCGAATTCTAGTTGGCCTTCAAGTTCGGGTTCGAATTCGAGTTGGACTCTGAGTTCGGGTTCGAATTCGAGTTGGACTCTGAGTTCGGGTTCGAATTCGAGTTCGGTTTCGTGTTCCGGTTCGAGTTCGAGTTCGTGTTCGAATTCTAGTTCGAGTTCGTATTCGAGTTGGACTTCGAGTTCGGGTTCGAATTCGAGTTGGACTTAGAGTTCGGATTCGAATTCCAGTTCGAGTTCGGTTTCGTATTTTGGTTCGTGTTCGAGTTCGAGTTCGACGTTGAGTTCGACTTCGACTTCAATTTCGACTTCTAGTTGGACTTCGAGTTCGGATTCGAATTCTAGTTCGTGTTCGTATTCGAGTTGGACTTCGAGTTCGGGTTCGAATTCGAGTTGGACTCTGAGTTCGGGTTCGAATTCGAGTTCGAGTTCGACTTCGAGTTGGACTTAGAGTTCGGGTTCGTATTCGAATTCGGTTTCGTGTTCCGGTTCGAGTTCGAGTTCGGGTTCGAATTCTAGTTGGACTTCGAGTTCGGGTTCGAATTCGAGTTCGAGTTCGACTTCGAGTTGGACTTCAAGTTCGGGTTCGAATTCGAGTTCGAGATCGAATTCCAGTTTGACTTCGAGTTCGGTTTCGAATTCGATTTGGAGTTCGAAATCGAGTTCATGTTCGACTTTTAGTTAGACATCGTGTTCGTGTTCCAAATCGAGTTCGAGTTGGGTTTCGAGTCCGTGTTCGACTTCTAGTTGGACTTCGAGTTCGTGTTCGAATTCTAGTTCGAGTTCGTATTCGAGTTGGACTTCGAGTTCGGGTTCGAATTCGAGTTGGACTTAGAGTTCGGATTCGAATTCCAGTTCGAGTTCGGTTTCGTATTTTGGTTCGAGTTCGAGTTCGAGTTCGAGTTCGACGTTGAGTTCGACTTCGACTTCAAGTTCGACTTCTAGTTGGACTTCGAGTTCGGATTCGAATTCTAGTTCGTGTTCGTATTCGAGTTGGACTTGGAGTTCCCGTTCGAATTCTAGTTGGACTTCAAGTTCGGGTTCGAATTCGAGTTGGACTCTGAGTTCGGGTTCGAATTCGAGTTGGACTTCAAGTTCGGGTTCGAATTCGAGGTGGACTCTGAGTTCGGGTTCGAATTCGAGTTCGAGTTCGACTTCGAGTTGGACTTCAAGTTCGGGTTCGAATTCGAGTTCGAGTTCGGGTTCGAGTTCATATTCGAGTTGGACTTCGAGTTCGGGTTCGAATTCTAGTTGGACTTCGAGTTCGGGTTCGAATTCGAGTTCGAGTTCGACTTCGAGTTGGACTTAGAGTTCGGGTTCGAATTGCAGTTCGAGTTCGAAATTGGGTTCGACTTCTATTTGAACTTCGAGTTCGGGTTCGTATTCGAGTTCGAGTTCGAAATCGAGTTGGGCTTCGACTTCTAGTTGGACTTTGAGTTCGGTTTCGAATTCGAGTTGGACTTAGAGTTCGGGTTCGTATTCGAGTTCGGTTTCGTGTTCCGGTTCGAGTTCGAGTTCGTGTTCGAATTCTAGTTCGAGTTCGTATTCGAGTTGGACTTCGAGTTCTGGTTCGAATTCGAGTTGGACTTAGAGTTCGGATTCGAATTCCAGTTCGAGTTCGGTTTCGTATTTTGGTTCGAGTTCGAGTTCGAGTTCGAGTTCGACGTTGAGTTCGACTTCGACTTCAAGTTCGACTTCTAGTTGGACTTCGAGTTCGGATTCGAATTCTAGTTCGTGTTCGTATTCGAGTTGGACTTCGAGTTCCCGTTCGAATTCTAGTTGGACTTCAAGTTCGGGTTCGAATTCGAGTTGGACTCTGAGTTCGGATTCGAATTCGAGTTGGACTTCAAGTTCGGGTTCGAATTCGAGTTGGACTCTGAGTTCGGGTTCGAATTCGAGTTCGAGTTCGACTTCGAGTTGGACTTCAAGTTCGGGTTCGAATTCGAGTTCGAGTTCGGGTTCGAGTTCATATTCGAGTTGGACTTCGAGTTCGGGTTCGAATTCTAGTTGGACTTCGAGTTCGGGTTCGAATTCGAGTTCGAGTTCGACTTCGAGTTGGACTTAGAGTTCGGGTTCGAATTGCAGTTCGAGTTCGAAATTGGGTTCGACTTCTATTTGAACTTCGAGTTCGGGTTCGTATTCGAGTTCGAGTTCGAAATCGAGTTCGGCTTCGACTTCTAGTTGGACTTTGAGTTCGGTTTCGAATTCGTGTTCGAGTTCGAATTCGAGTTCGGTTTCGTGTTCCGGTTCGAGTTCGAGATCAAGTTCAACGTTGAGTTCGACTTCGACTTCGAGTTCGACTTTTAGTTAGAAATCGAGTTCGGGTTCGAATTCGAGTTCGAGTTCGTATTCGAGTTGGACTTCGAGTTCGGGTTCGAATTCGAGTTGGACTTAGAGTTCGGATTCGAATTCCAGTTCGAGTTCGGTTTCGTATTTTGGTTCGAGTTCGAGTTCGAGTTCGAGTTGGACGTTGAGTTCGACTTCGACTTCAAGTTCGACTTCTAGTTGGACTTCGAGTTCGGATTCGAATTCTAGTTCGTGTTCGTATTCGAGTTGGACTTCGAGTTCCCGTTCGAATTCTAGTTGGACTTCAAGTTCGGGTTCGAATTCGAGTTGGACTCTGAGTTCGGGTTCGAATTCGAGTTGGACTTCAAGTTCGGGTTCGAATTCGAGTTGGACTCTGAGTTCGGGTTCGAATTCGAGTTCGAGTTCGACTTCGAGTTGGACTTAGAGTTCGGGTTCGAATTCCAGTTCGAGATCGAATTCGAGTTCGGTTTCGTGTTCCGGTTCGAGTTCGAGTTCGTGTTCGAATTCTAGTTCGAGTTCGTATTCGAGTTGGACTTCGAGTTCGGGTTCGAATTCTAGTTGGCCTTCAAGTTCGGGTTCGAATTCGAGTTGGACTCTGAGTTCGGGTTCGAATTCGAGTTGGACTCTGAGTTCGGGTTCGAATTCGAGTTCGGTTTCGTGTTCCGGTTCGAGTTCGAGTTCGTGTTCGAATTCTAGTTCGAGTTCGTATTCGAGTTGGACTTCGAGTTCGGGTTCGAATTCGAGTTGGACTTAGAGTTCGGATTCGAATTCCAGTTCGAGTTTCGGTTTCGTATTTTGGTTCGAGTTCGAGTTCGAGTTCGACGTTGAGTTCGACTTCGACTTCAAGTTCGACTTCTAGTTGGACTTCGAGTTCGGATTCGAATTCTAGTTCGTGTTCGTATTCGAGTTGGACTTCGAGTTCGGGTTCGAATTCGAGTTGGACTCTGAGTTCGGGTTCGAATTCGAGTTCGAGTTCGACTTCGAGTTGGACTTAGAGTTCGGGTTCGTATTCGAGTTCGGTTTCGTGTTCCGGTTCGAGTTCGAGTTCGGGTTCGAATTCTAGTTGGACTTCGAGTTCGGGTTCGAATTCGAGTTCGAGTTCGACTTCGAGTTGGACTTCAAGTTCGGGTTCGAATTCGATTTGCAGTTCGAAATCGAGTTCATGTTCGACTTTTAGTTAGACATCGTGTTCGTGTTCCAAATCGAGTTCGAGTTGGGTTTCGAGTCCGTGTTCGACTTCTAGTTGGACTTCGAGTTCGTGTTCGAATTCTAGTTCGAGTTCGTATTCGAGTTGGACTTCGAGTTCGGGTTCGAATTCGAGTTGGACTTAGAGTTCGGATTCGAATTCCAGTTCGAGTTCGGTTTCGTATTTTGGTTCGAGTTCGAGTTCGAGTTCGAGTTCGACGTTGAGTTCGACTTCGACTTCAAGTTCGACTTCTAGTTGGACTTCGAGTTCGGATTCGAATTCTAGTTCGTGTTCGTATTCGAGTTGGACTTCGAGTTCCCGTTCGAATTCTAGTTGGACTTCAAGTTCGGGTTCGAATTCGAGTTGGACTCTGAGTTCGGGTTCGAATTCGAGTTGGACTTCAAGTTCGGGTTCGAATTCGAGGTGGACTCTGAGTTCGGGTTCGAATTCGAGTTCGAGTTCGACTTCGAGTTGGACTTCAAGTTCGGGTTCGAATTCGAGTTCGAGTTCGGGTTCGAGTTCATATTCGAGTTGGACTTCGAGTTCGGGTTCGAATTCTAGTTGACTTCGAGTTCGGGTTCGAATTCGAGTTCGAGTTCGACTTCGAGTTGGACTTAGAGTTCGGGGTTCGAATTGCAGTTCGAGTTCGAAATTGGTTCGACTTCTAGTTGGACTTCGAGTTCGGGTTCGAATTCGAGTTCGGGTTCGACTTCTAGTTGGACTTCGAGGTCTGGCTCGAATTCGAGTTCGAGTTCGACTTCTAGTTGAACTTCGAGTTCGGGTTCGTATCGAGTTCGAGATCAAAATCGAGTTCGGCTTCGACTTCTAGTTGGAACTTGAGTTCGGGTTCGAATTCATGTTCGAGTTCGAATTCGAGTTAGGTTTCGACTTCGAGTCCGACGTTGACTTGACTTCGAAATCGGGTTCGGATTCGAGTTCGAGTTCGAAGTCGAGTTCGAGTTCGAAATCAAGTTCGACTTCGAGTTCGAATTGGACTTCTAGTTGGACTTTGAGTTCCGGATCTAATTCGATTTGTAGTTCCAAATTGAGTTCGGGTTCGACTTCTAGTTGGACTTCGAGTTCGGATTCGAATTCTAGTTGGACTTCAAGTTCGGGTTCGAATTCGAGTTGGACTCTGAGTTCGGGTTCGAATTCGAGTTGGACTTCAAGTTCGGGCTCGAATTCGAGTTGGACTCTGAGTTCGGGTTCGAATTCGAGTTCGGTTTCGTGTTCCGGTTCGAGTTCGAGTTCGTGTTCGAATTCTAGTTCGAGTTCGTATTCGAGTTGGACTTCGAGTTCTGGTTCGAATTCGAGTTGGACTTAGAGTTCGGATTCGAATTCCAGTTCGAGTTTGGTTTCGTATTTTGGTTCGAGTTCGAGTTCGAGTTCGAGTTCGACGTTGAGTTCGACTTCGACTTCAAGTTCGACTTCTAGTTGGACTTCGAGTTCGGATTCGAATTCTAGTTCGTGTTCGTATTCGAGTTGGACTTCGAGTTCCCGTTCGAATTCTAGTTGGACTTCAAGTTCGGGTTCGAATTCGAGTTGGACTCTGAGTTCGGGTTCGAATTCGAGTTGGACTTCAAGTTCGGGTTCGAATTCGAGTTGGACTCTGAGTTCGGGTTCGAATTCGAGTTCGAGTTCGACTTCGAGTTGGACTTAGAGTTCGGGTTCGAATTCCAGTTCGAGTTCGAATTCGAGTTCGGTTTCGTGTTCCGGTTCGAGTTCGAGTTCGTGTTCGAATTCTAGTTCGAGTTCGTATTCGAGTTGGACTTCGAGTTCGGGTTCGAATTCTAGTTGGCCTTCAAGTTCGGGTTCGAATTCGAGTTGGACTCTGAGTTCGGGTTCGAATTCGAGTTGGACTCTGAGTTCGGGTTCGAATTCGAGTTCGGTTTCGTGTTCCGGTTCGAGTTCGAGTTCGTGTTCGAATTCTAGTTCGAGTTCGTATTCGAGTTGGACTTCGAGTTCGGGTTCGAATTCGAGTTGGACTTAGAGTTCGGATTCGAATTCCAGTTCGAGTTCGGTTTCGTATTTTGGTTCGAGTTCGAGTTCGAGTTCGACGTTGAGTTCGACTTCGACTTCAAGTTCGACTTCTAGTTGGACTTCGAGTTCGGATTCGAATTCTAGTTCGTGTTCGTATTCGAGTTGGACTTCGAGTTCGGGTTCGAATTCGAGTTGGACTCTGAGTTCGGGTTCGAATTCGAGTTCGAGTTCGACTTCGAGTTGGACTTAGAGTTCGGGTTCGTATTCGAGTTCGGTTTCGTGTTCCGGTTCGAGTTCGAGTTCGGGTTCGAATTCTAGTTGGACTTCGAGTTCGGGTTCGAATTCGAGTTCGAGTTCGACTTCGAGTTGGACTTCAAGTTCGGGTTCGAATTCGAGTTCGAGATCGAATTCCAGTTTGACTTCGAGTTCGGTTTCGAATTCGATTTGCAGTTCGAAATCGAGTTCATGTTCGACTTTTAGTTAGACATCGTGTTCGTGTTCCAAATCGAGTTCGAGTTGGGTTTCGAGTCCGTGTTCGACTTCTAGTTGGACTTCGAGTTCGTGTTCGAATTCTAGTTCGAGTTCGTATTCGAGTTGGACTTCGAGTTCGGGTTCGAATTCGAGTTGGACTTAGAGTTCGGATTCGAATTCCAGTTCGAGTTCGGTTTCGTATTTTGGTTCGAGTTCGAGTTCGAGTTCGAGTTCGACGTTGAGTTCGACTTCGACTTCAAGTTCGACTTCTAGTTGGACTTCGAGTTCGGATTCGAATTCTAGTTCGTGTTCGTATTCGAGTTGGACTTCGAGTTCCCGTTCGAATTCTAGTTGGACTTCAAGTTCGGGTTCGAATTCGAGTTGGACTCTGAGTTCGGGTTCGAATTCGAGTTGGACTTCAAGTTCGGGTTCGAATTCGAGGTGGACTCTGAGTTCGGGTTCGAATTCGAGTTCGAGTTCGACTTCGAGTTGGACTTCAAGTTCGGGTTCGAATTCGAGTTCGAGTTCGGGTTCGAGTTCATATTCGAGTTGGACTTCGAGTTCGGGTTCGAATTCTAGTTGGACTTCGAGTTCGGGTTCGAATTCGAGTTCGAGTTCGACTTCGAGTTGGACTTAGAGTTCGGGTTCGAATTGCAGTTCGAGTTCGAAATTGGGTTCGACTTCTATTTGAACTTCGAGTTCGGGTTCGTATTCGAGTTCGAGTTCGAAATCGAGTTGGGCTTCGACTTCTAGTTGGACTTTGAGTTCGGTTTCGAATTCGAGTTGGACTCTGAGTTCGGGTTCGAATTCGAGTTCGAGTTCGACTTCGAGTTGGACTTAGAGTTCGGGTTCGTATTCGAGTTCGGTTTCGTGTTCCGGTTCGAGTTCGAGTTCGGGTTCGAATTCTAGTTGGACTTCGAGTTCGGGTTCGAATTCGAGTTCGGGTTCGACTTCTAGTTGGACTTCGAGGTCTGGCTCGAATTCGAGTTCGAGTTCGACTTCTAGTTGAACTTCGAGTTCGGGTTCGTATTCGAGTTCGAGATCAAAATCGAGTTCGGCTTCGACTTCTAGTTGGAACTTGAGTTCGGGTTCGAATTCATGTTCGAGTTCGAATTCGAGTTAGGTTTCGACTTCGAGTCCGACGTTGACTTGACTTCGAAATCGGGTTCGGATTCGAGTTCGAGTTCGAAGTCGAGTTCGAGTTCGAAATCAAGTTCGACTTCGAGTTCGAATTGGACTTCTAGTTGGACTTTGAGTTCCGGATCTAATTCGATTTGTAGTTCCAAATTGAGTTCGGGTTCGACTTCTAGTTGGACTCCGAGTTCGGATTCGAATTCTAGTTGGACTTCAAGTTCGGGTTCGAATTCGAGTTGGACTCTGAGTTCGGGTTCGAATTCGAGTTCGGTTTCGTGTTCCGGTTCGAGTTCGAGTTCGTGTTCGAATTCTAGTTCGAGTTCGTATTCGAGTTGGACTTCGAGTTCTGGTTCGAATTCGAGTTGGACTTAGAGTTCGGATTCGAATTCCAGTTCGAGTTTGGTTTCGTATTTTGGTTCGAGTTCGAGTTCGAGTTCGAGTTCGACGTTGAGTTCGACTTCGACTTCAAGTTCGACTTCTAGTTGGACTTCGAGTTCGGATTCGAATTCTAGTTCGTGTTCGTATTCGAGTTGGACTTCGAGTTCCCGTTCGAATTCTAGTTGGACTTCAAGTTCGGGTTCGAATTCGAGTTGGACTCTGAGTTCGGGTTCGAATTCGAGTTGGACTTCAAGTTCGGGTTCGAATTCGAGTTGGACTCTGAGTTCGGGTTCGAATTCGAGTTCGAGTTCGACTTCGAGTTGGACTTCAAGTTCGGGTTCGAATTCGAGTTCGAGTTCGGGTTCGAGTTCATATTCGAGTTGGACTTCGAGTTCGGGTTCGAATTCTAGTTGGACTTCGAGTTCGGGTTCGAATTCGAGTTCGAGTTCGACTTCGAGTTGGACTTAGAGTTCGGGTTCGAATTGTAGTTTTCGAGTTCGAAATTGGGTTCGACTTCTTTTTGAACTTCGAGTTCGGCTTCGACTTCTAGTTGGACTTTGAGTTCGGTTTCGAATTCGTGTTCGAGTTCGAATTCGAGTTCGGTTTCGTGTTCCGGTTCGAGTTCGAGATCCAGTTCAACGTTGAGTTCGACTTCGACTTCGAGTTCGACTTTTAGTTAGAAATCGAGTTCGGGTTCGAATTCGAGTTCGAGTTCGTATTCGAGTTGGACTTCGAGTTCGGGTTCGAATTCGAGTTGGACTTAGAGTTCGGATTCGAATTCCAGTTCGAGTTCGGTTTCGTATTTTGGTTCGAGTTCGAGTTCGAGTTCGAGTTCGACGTTGAGTTCGACTTCGACTTCAAGTTCGACTTCTAGTTGGACTTCGAGTTCGGATTCGAATTCTAGTTCGTGTTCGTATTCGAGTTGGACTTCGAGTTCCCGTTCGAATTCTAGTTGGACTTCAAGTTCGGGTTCGAATTCGAGTTGGACTCTGAGTTCGGGTTCGAATTCGAGTTGGACTTCAAGTTCGGGTTCGAATTCGAGTTCGGTTTCGTGTTCCGGTTCGAGTTCGAGTTCGTGTTCGAATTCTAGTTCGAGTTCGTATTCGAGTTGGACTTCGAGTTCGGGTTCGAATTCTAGTTGGCCTTCAAGTTCGGGTTCGAATTCGAGTTGGACTCTGAGTTCGGGTTCGAATTCGAGTTGGACTCTGAGTTCGGGTTCGAATTCGAGTTCGGTTTCGTGTTCCGGTTCGAGTTCGAGTTCGTGTTCGAATTCTAGTTCGAGTTCGTATTCGAGTTGGACTTCGAGTTCGGGTTCGAATTCGAGTTGGACTTAGAGTTCGGATTCGAATTCCAGTTCGAGTTCGGTTTCGTATTTTGGTTCGAGTTCGAGTTCGAGTTCGACGTTGAGTTCGACTTCGACTTCAAGTTCGACTTCTAGTTGGACTTCGAGTTCGGATTCGAATTCTAGTTCGTGTTCGTATTCGAGTTGGACTTCGAGTTCGGGTTCGAATTCGAGTTGGACTCTGAGTTCGGGTTCGAATTCGAGTTCGAGTTCGACTTCGAGTTGGACTTAGAGTTCGGGTTCGTATTCGAGTTCGGTTTCGTGTTCCGGTTCGAGTTCGAGTTCGGGATCGAATTCTAGTTGGACTTCGAGTTCGGTTCGAATTCGAGTTCGAGTTCCACTTCGAGTTGGACTTCAAGTTCGGGTTCGAATTCGAGTTCGAGATCGAATTCCAGTTTGACTTCTAGTTCGGTTTCGAATTCGATTTGGAGTTCGAAATCGAGTTCATGTTCGACTTTTAGTTAGACATCGTGTTCGTGTTCCAAATCGAGTTCGAGTTGGGTTTCGAGTCCGTGTTCGACTTCTAGTTGGACTTCGAGTTCGTGTTCGAATTCTAGTTCGAGTTCGTATTCGAGTTGGACTTCGAGTTCGGGTTCGAATTCTAGTTGGCCTTCAAGTTCGGGTTCGAATTCGAGTTGGACTCTGAGTTCGGGTTCGAATTCGAGTTGGACTCTGAGTTCGGGTTCGAATTCGAGTTCGGTTTCGTGTTCCGGTTCGAGTTCGAGTTCGTGTTCGAATTCTAGTTCGAGTTCGTATTCGAGTTGGACTTCGAGTTCGGGTTCGAATTCGAGTTGGACTTAGAGTTCGGATTCGAATTCCAGTTCGAGTTCGGTTTCGTATTTTGGTTCGAGTTCGAGTTCGAGTTCGACGTTGAGTTCGACTTCGACTTCAAGTTCGACTTCTAGTTGGACTTCGAGTTCGGATTCGAATTCTAGTTCGTGTTCGTATTCGAGTTGGACTTCGAGTTCGGGTTCGAATTCGAGTTGGACTCTGAGTTCGGGTTCGAATTCGAGTTCGAGTTCGACTTCGAGTTGGACTTAGAGTTCGGGTTCGTATCGAGTTCGGTTTCGTGTTCCGGTTCGAGTTCGAGTTCGGGATCGAATTCTAGTTGGACTTCGAGTTCGGGTTCGAATTCGAGTTCGAGTTCCACTTCGAGTTGGACTTCAAGTTCGGGTTCGAATTCGAGTTCGAGATCGAATTCCAGTTTGACTTCTAGTTCGGTTTCGAATTCGATTTGGAGTTCGAAATCGAGTTCATGTTCGACTTTTAGTTAGACATCGTGTTCGTGTTCCAAATCGAGTTCGAGTTGGGTTTCGAGTCCGTGTTCGACTTCTAGTTGGACTTCGAGTTCGTGTTCGAATTCTAGTTCGAGTTCGTATTCGAGTTGGACTTCGAGTTCGGGTTCGAATTCGAGTTGGAGTTCCACTTCGAGTTGGACTTCAAGTTCGGGTTCGAATTCGATTTGGAGTTCGAAATCGAGTTCATGTTCGACTTTTAGTTAGACATCGTGTTCGTGTTCCAAATCGAGTTCGAGTTGGGTTTCGAGTCCGTGTTCGACTTCTAGTTGGACTTCGAGTTCGTGTTCGAATTCTAGTTCGAGTTCGTATTCGAGTTGGACTTCGAGTTCGGGTTCGAATTCGAGTTCGAGTTCGGTTTCGTATTTTGGTTCGAGTTCGAGTTCGAGTTCGAGTTCGACGTTGAGTTCGACTTCGACTTCAAGTTCGACTTCTAGTTGGACTTCGAGTTCGGATTCGAATTCTAGTTCGTGTTCGTATTCGAGTTGGACTTCGAGTTCCCGTTCGAATTCTAGTTGGACTTCAAGTTCGGGTTCGAATTCGAGTTGGACTCTGAGTTCGGGTTCGAATTCGAGTTGGACTTCAAGTTCGGGTTCGAATTCGAGTTGGACTCTGAGTTCGGGTTCGAATTCGAGTTCGAGTTCGACTTCGAGTTGGACTTCAAGTTCGGGTTCGAATTCGAGTTCGAGTTCGAGTTCGAGTTCGTATTCGAGTTGGACTTCGAGTTCGGGTTCGAATTCGAGTTCGAGTTCGAAGTCGAGTTCGAGTTCGAAATCAAGTTCGACTTCGAGTTCGAATTCGACTTCTAGTTGGACTTTGAGTTCCGGATCTAATTCGATTTGTAGTTCCAAATTGCGTTCGGGTTCGGCTTCTAGTTGGACTTCGAGTTCGGATTCGAATTCTAGTTGGACTTCAAGTTCGGGTTCGAATTCGAGTTGGACTCTGAGTTAGGGTTCGACTTCGAGTTGGACTTAGAGTTCGGGTTCGAATTCCAGTTCGAGTTCGAATTCGAGTTCGGTTTCGTGTTCCGGTTCGAGTTCGAGTTCGTGTTCGAATTCTAGTTCGAGTTCGTATTCGAGTTGGACTTCGAGTTCGGGTTCGAATTCTAGTTGGACTTCAAGTTCGGGTTCGAATTCGAGTTGGACTCTGAGTTCGGGTTCGAATTCGAGTTGGACTCTGAGTTCGGGTTCGAATTCGAGTTCGGTTTCGTGTTCCGGTTCGAGTTCGAGTTCGTGTTCGAATTCTAGTTCGAGTTCGTATTCGAGTTGGACTTCGAGTTCGGGTTCGACTTCGAGTTGGACTTAGAGTTCGGGTTCGTATTCGAGTTCGGTTTCGTGTTCCGGTTCGAGTTCGAGTTCGGGTTCGAATTCTAGTTGGACTTCGAGTTCGGGTTCGAATTCGAGTTCGAGTTCGACTTCGAGTTGGACTTCAAGTTCGGGTTCGAATTCGAGTTGGACTTAGAGTTCGGATTCGAATTCCAGTTCGAGTTCAGTTTCGTATTTTGGTTCGAGTTCGAGTTCGAGTTCGACGTTGAGTTCGACTTCGACTTCAAGTTCGACTTCTAGTTGGACTTCGAGTTCGGATTCGAATTCTAGTTCGTGTTCGTATTCGAGTTGGACTTCGAGTTCGGGTTCGAATTCGAGTTGGACTCTGAGTTCGGGTTCGAATTCGAGTTCGAGTTCGACTTCGAGTTGGACTTAGAGTTCGGGTTCGTATTCGAGTTCGGTTTCGTGTTCCGGTTCGAGTTCGAGTTCGGGATCGAATTCTAGTTGGACTTCGAGTTCGGGTTCGAATTCCAGTTCGAGTTCCACTTCGAGTTGGACTTCAAGTTCGGGTTCGAATTCGAGTTCGAGATCGAATTCCAGTTTGACTTCTAGTTCGGTTTCGAATTCGATTTGGAGTTCGAAATCGAGTTCATGTTCGACTTTTAGTTAGACATCGTGTTCGTGTTCCAAATCGAGTTCGAGTTGGGTTTCGAGTCCGTGTTCGACTTCTAGTTGGACTTCGAGTTCGTGTTCGAATTCTAGTTCGAGTTCGTATTCGAGTTGGACTTCGAGTTCGGGTTCGAATTCGAGTTGGAGTTCCACTTCGAGTTGGACTTCAAGTTCGGGTTCGAATTCGAGTTCGAGGTCGAATTCCAGTTTGACTTCTAGTTCGGTTTCGAATTCGATTTGGAGTTCGAAATCGAGTTCATGTTCGACTTTTAGTTAGACATCGTGTTCGTGTTCCAAATCGAGTTCGAGTTGGGTTTCGAGTCCGTGTTCGACTTCTAGTTGGACTTCGAGTTCGTGTTCGAATTCTAGTTCGAGTTCGTATTCGAGTTGGACTTCGAGTTCGGGTTCGAATTCGAGTTCGAGTTCGGTTTCGTATTTTGGTTCGAGTTCGAGTTCGAGTTCGAGTCCGTGTTCGACTTCTAGTTGGACTTCGAGTTCGTGTTCGAATTCGAGTTGGACTCTGAGTTCGGGTTCGAATTCGAGTTGGACTTCAAGTTCGGGTTCGAATTCGAGTTGGACTCTGAGTTCGGGTTCGAATTCGAGTTCGAGTTCGACTTCGAGTTGGACTTCAAGTTCGGGTTCGAATTCGAGTTCGAGTTCGAGTTCGAGTTCGTATTCGAGTTGGACTTCGAGTTCGGGTTCGAATTCGAGTTCGAGTTCGAAGTCGAGTTCGAGTTCGAAATCAAGTTCGACTTCGAGTTCGAATTCGACTTCTAGTTGGACTTTGAGTTCCGGATCTAATTCGATTTGTAGTTCCAAATTGCGTTCGGGTTCGGCTTCTAGTTGGACTTCGAGTTCGGATTCGAATTCTAGTTGGACTTCAAGTTCGGGTTCGAATTCGAGTTGGACTCTGAGTTAGGGTTCGAATTCGAGTTCGAGTTCGACTTCGAGTTGGACTTAGAGTTCGGGTTCGAATTCCAGTTCGAGTTCGAATTCGAGTTCGGTTTCGTGTTCCGGTTCGAGTTCGAGTTAGTGTTCGAATTCTAGTTCGAGTTCGTATTCGAGTTGGACTTCGAGTTCGGGTTCGAATTCTAGTTGGACTTCAAGTTCGGGTTCGAATTCGAGTTGGACTCTGAGTTCGGGTTCGAATTCGAGTTGGACTTCAAGTTCGGGCTCGAATTCGAGTTGGACTCTGAGTTCGGGTTCGAATTCGAGTTCGGTTTCGTGTTCCGGTTCGAGTTCGAGTTCGTGTTCGAATTCTAGTTCGAGTTCGTATTCGAGTTGGACTTCGAGTTCGGGTTCGACTTCGAGTTGGACTTAGAGTTCGGGTTCGTATTCAAGTTCGGTTTCGTGTTCCGGTTCGAGTTCGAGTTCGGGTTCGAATTCTAGTTGGACTTCGAGTTCGGGTTCGAATTCGAGTTCGAGTTCGACTTCGAGTTGGACTTCAAGTTCGGGTTCGAATTCGAGTTCGAGTTCGGGTTCGAGTTCATATTCGAGTTGGACTTCGAGTTCGGGTTCGAATTCTAGTTGGACTTCGAGTTCGGGTTCGAATTCGAGTTCGAGTTCGACTTCGAGTTGGACTTAGAGTTCGGGTTCGAATTGCAGTTCGAGTTCGAAATTGGGTTCGACTTCTATTTGAACTTCGAGTTCGGGTTCGTATTCGAGTTCGAGTTCGAAATCGAGTTCGGCTTCGACTTCTAGTTGGACTTTGAGTTCGGTTTCGAATTCGTGTTCGAGTTCGAATTCGAGTTCGGTTTCGTGTTCCGGTTCGAGTTCGAGATCGAGTTCAACGTTGAGTTCGACTTCGACTTCGAGTTCGACTTTTAGTTAGACTTCGAGTTCGGGTTCGAATTCGAGTTCGAGTTCGAATTCCAGTTTGACTTCGAGTTCGGGTTCGAATTCGATTTCGAGTTCGAAATGGAGTTCATGTTCGACGTTTAGTTAGACATCGTGTTCGTGTTCCAATTCGAGTTCGAGTTCGAAATCGAGTTCGTTTTCGAGGTCGGGTTCGAGTTCGAGTTCGGATTCGAATTCTGGTTGGACTTCGAGTTCGAGTTCGAATTCGAGTTGGACTTCGAGTTCGGGTTCCAAATCGAGCTCGGGTTCGAATTCGAGATCGAGTGCGAATTCGAGTTGGACTTCGAGTTCGGGTTCGAATTCGAGTTCATGTTCGACTTTTGGTTAGACATCGTGTTCGTGTTCCAATTCGAATTCGAGTTCGGTTTCGAGTTTGGGTTTGAGTTCGGACTTGAGTTCGAGTTCGAGTTCGATTTCGCCATCTAGTTGGACTTTGAGTTCCGGTTCGAATCCGAGTTCGGGTTCGAAATCGAGTTCATGTTCGACTTTTAGTTAGACATCGTGTTCGTGTTCCAATTCGAATTCGAGTTCGTATTCGAGTTGGACTTCGAGTTCGGGTTCGAATTCGAGTTGGACTCTGAGTTCGGGTTCGAATTCGAGTTCGAGTTCGACTTCGAGTTGGACTTCAAGTTCGGGTTCGAATTCGAGTTCGAGTTCGAGTTCGAGTTCGTATTCGAGTTGGACTTCGAGTTCGGGTTCGAATTCGAGTTCGAGTTGGACTTTGAGTTCCGGATCTAATTCGATTTGTAGTTCCAAATTGCGTTCGGGTTCGGCTTCTAGTTGGACTTCGAGTTCGGATTCGAATTCTAGTTGGACTTCAAGTTCGGGTTCGAATTCGAGTTGGACTCTGAGTTAGGGTTCGAATTCGAGTTCGAGTTCGACTTCGAGTTGGACTTAGAGTTCGGGTTCGAATTCCAGTTCGAGTTCGAATTCGAGTTCGGTTTCGTGTTCCGGTTCGAGTTCGAGTTCGTATTCGAGTTGGACTTCGAGTTCGGGTTCGAATTCTAGTTGGACTTCAAGTTCGGGTTCGAATTCGAGTTGGACTCTGAGTTCGGGTTCGAATTCGAGTTGGACTTCAAGTTCGGGCTCGAATTCGAGTTGGACTCTGAGTTCGGGTTCGAATTCGAGTTCGGTTTCGTGTTCCGGTTCGAGTTCGAGTTCGTGTTCGAATTCTAGTTCGAGTTCGTATTCGAGTTGGACTTCGAGTTCGGGTTCGACTTCGAGTTGGACTTAGAGTTCGGGTTCGTATTCGAGTTCGGTTTCGTGTTCCGGTTCGAGTTCGAGTTCGGGTTCGAATTCTAGTTGGACTTCGAGTTCGGGTTCGAATTCGAGTTCGAGTTCGACTTCGAGTTGGACTTCAAGTTCGGGTTCGAATTCGAGTTCGAGTTCGGGTTCGAGTTCATATTCGAGTTGGACTTCGAGTTCGGGTTCGAATTCTAGTTGGACTTCGAGTTCGGGTTCGAATTCGAGTTCGAGTTCGACTTCGAGTTGGACTTAGAGTTCGGGTTCGAATTGCAGTTCGAGTTCGAAATTGGGTTCGACTTCTATTTGAACTTCGAGTTCGGGTTCGTATTCGAGTTCGAGTTCGAAATCGAGTTCGGCTTCGACTTCTAGTTGGACTTTGAGTTCGGTTTCGAATTCGTGTTCGAGTTCGAATTCGAGTTCGGTTTCGTGTTCCGGTTCGAGTTCGAGATCGAGTTCAACGTTGAGTTCGACTTCGACTTCGAGTTCGACTTTTAGTTAGACTTCGAGTTCGGGTTCGAATTCGAGTTCGAGTTCGAATTCGAGTTGGACTGTGAGTTCGGGTTCGAATTCGAGTTCGAGTTCGAATTCCAGTTTGACTTCGAGTTCGGGTTCGAATTCGATTTCGAGTTCGAAATGGAGTTCATGTTCGACGTTTAGTTAGACATCGTGTTCGTGTTCCAATTCGAGTTCGAGTTCGAAATCGAGTTCGTTTTCGAGGTCGGGTTCGAGTTCGAGTTCGGATTCGAATTCTGGTTGGACTTCGAGTTCGAGTTCGAATTCGAGTTGGACTTCGAGTTCGGGTTCCAAATCGAGCTCGGGTTCGAATTCGAGATCGAGTGCGAATTCGAGTTGGACTTCGAGTTCGGGTTCGAATTCGAGTTCATGTTCGACTTTTGGTTAGACATCGTGTTCGTGTTCCAATTCGAATTCGAGTTCGGTTTCGAGTTTGGGTTTGAGT
Organism: Mobula birostris; assembly: GCF_030028105.1. NCBI lineage: Eukaryota > Metazoa > Chordata > Chondrichthyes > Myliobatiformes > Myliobatidae > Mobula > Mobula birostris. Next base: position 24,945 of record NW_027274920.1, read on the forward strand.
TCGGACTTGAGTTCGAGTTCGAGTTCGATTTCGCCATCTAGTTGGACTTTGAGTTCCGGTTCGAATCCGAGTTCGGGTTCGAAATCGAGTTCATGTTCGACTTTTAGTTAGACATCGTGTTCGTGTTCCAATTCGAATTCGAGTTCGTATTCGAGTTGGACTTCGAGTTCGGGTTCGACTTCTAGTTGGACTTCGAGGTCTGGCTCGAATTCGAGTTCGAGTTCGACTTCTAGTTGAACTTCGAGTTCGGGTTCGTATTCGAGTTCGAGATCAAAATCGAGTTCGGCTTCGACTTCTAGTTGGAACTTGAGTTCGGGTTCGAATTCATGTTCGAGTTCGAATTCGAGTTAGGTTTCGACTTCGAGTCCGACGTTGACTTGACTTCGAAATCGGGTTCGGATTCGAGTTCGAGTTCGAAGTCGAGTTCGAGTTCGAAATCAAGTTCGACTTCGAGTTCGAATTCGACTTCTAGTTGGACTTTGAGTTCCGGATCTAATTCGATTTGTAGTTCCAAATTGAGTTCGGGTTCGACTTCTAGTTGGACTTCGAGTTCGGATTCGAATTCTAGTTGGACTTCAAGTTCGGGTTCGAATTCGAGTTGGACTTAGAGTTCGGGTTCGAATTCCAATTCGAGTTCGAATTCGAGTTCGGTTTCGTGTTCCGGTTCGAGTTCGAGTTCGTGTTCGAATTCTAGTTCGAGTTCGTATTCGAGTTGGACTTCGAGTTCGTGTTCGAATTCTAGTTGGACTTCAAGTTCGGGTTCGAATTCGAGTTGGACTTAGATTTCGGATTCGAATTCCAGTTCGAGTTCGGTTTCGTATTTTGGTTCGAGTTCGAGTTCGACGTTGAGTTCGACTTCGACTTCAAGTTCGACTTCTAGTTGGACTTCGAGTTCGGATTCGAATTCTAGTTCGTGTTCGTATTCGAGTTGGACTTCGAGTTCGGGTTCGAATTCTAGCTGGCCTTCAAGTTCGGGTTCGAATTCGAGTTGGACTCTGAGTTCGGGTTCGAATTCGAGTTGGACTTCAAGTTCGGGCTCGAATTCGAGTTGGACTCTGAGTTCGGGTTCGAATTCGAGTTCGTGTTCGACTTCGAGTTGGACTTAGAGTTCGGGTTCGTATTCGAGTTCGAGTTCGAAATCGAGTTCGTTTTCGAGTTCGGGTTCGACTTCTAGTTGGACTTCGAGGTCTGGCTCGAATTCGAGTTCGAGTTCGACTTCTAGTTGAACTTCGAGTTCGGGTTCGTATTCGAGTTCGAGATCAAAATCGAGTTCGGCTTCGACTTCTAGTTGGAACTTGAGTTCGGGTTCGAATTCATGTTCGAGTTCGAATTCGAGTTAGGTTTCGACTTCGAGTCCGACGTTGACTTGACTTCGAAATCGGGTTCGGATTCGAGTTCGAGTTCGAAGTCGAGTTCGAGTTCGAAATCAAGTTCGACTTCGAGTTCGAATTCGACTTCTAGTTGGATTTTGAGTTCCGGAGCTAATTCGATTTGTAGTTCCAAATTGAGTTCGGGTTCGACTTCTAGTTGGACTTCGAGTTCGGATTCGAATTCTAGTTGGACGTCAAGTTCGGGTTCGAATTCGAGTTGGACTCTGAGTTAGGGTTCGAATTCGAGTTCGAGTTCGACTTCGAGTTGGACTTAGAGTTCGGGTTCGAATTCCAGTTCGAGTTCGAATTCGAGTTCGGTTTCGTGTTCCGGTTCGAGTTCGAGTTCGTGTTCGAATTCTAGTTCGTATTCGAGTTGGACTTCGAGTTCGGGTTCGAATTCGAGTTGGACTTAGAGTTCGGATTCGAATTCCAGTTCGAGTTCGGTTTCGTGTTCCGGTTCGAGTTCGAGTTCGTGTTCGAATTCTAGTTCGAGTTCGTATTCGAGTTGGACTTCGAGTTCCGGTTCGAATTCTAGTTGGACTTCAAGTTCGGGTTCGAATTCGAGTTGGACTCTGAGTTCGGGTTCGAATTCGAGTTGGACTTCAAGTTCGGGCTCGAATTCGAGTTGGACTCTGAGTTCGGGTTCGAATTCGAGTTCGGTTTCGTGTTCCGGTTCGAGTTCGAGTTCGTGTTCGAATTCTAGTTCGAGTTCGTATTCGAGTTGGACTTCGAGTTCGGGTTCGACTTCGAGTTGGACTTCAAGTTCGGGTTCGAATTCGAGTTCGAGTTCGGGTTCGAGTTCATATTCGAGTTGGACTTCGAGTTCGGGTTCGAATTCTAGTTGGACTTCGAGTTCGGGTTCGAATTCGAGTTCGAGTTCGACTTCGAGTTGGACTTAGAGTTCGGGTTCGAATTGCAGTTCGAGTTCGAAATTGGGTTCGACTTCTATTTGAACTTCGAGTTCGGGTTCGTATTCGAGTTCGAGTTCGAAATCGAGTTCGGCTTCGACTTCTAGTTGGACTTTGAGTTCGGTTTCGAATTCGTGTTCGAGTTCGAATTCGAGTTCGGTTTCGTGTTCCGGTTCGAGTTCGAGATCGAGTTCAACGTTGAGTTCGACTTCGACTTCGAGTTCGACTTTTAGTTAGACTTCGAGTTCGGGTTCGAATTCGAGTTCGAGTTCGAATTCGAGTTGGACTGTGAGTTCGGGTTCGAATTCGAGTTCGAGTTCGAATTCCAGTTTGACTTCGAGTTCGGGTTCGAATTCGATTTCGAGTTCGAAATGGAGTTCATGTTCGACGTTTAGTTAGACATCGTGTTCGTGTTCCAATTCGAGTTCGAGTTCGAAATCGAGTTCGTTTTCGAGGTCGGGTTCGAGTTCGAGTTCGGATTCGAATTCTGGTTGGACTTCGAGTTCGAGTTCGAATTCGAGTTGGACTTCGAGTTCGGGTTCCAAATCGAGCTCGGGTTCGAATTCGAGATCGAGTGCGAATTCGAGTTGGACTTCGAGTTCGGGTTCGAATTCGAGTTCATGTTCGACTTTTAGTTAGACATCGTGTTCGTGTTCCAATCCGAATTCGAGTTCGGTTTCGAGTTTGGGTTTGAGTTCGGACTTGAGTTCGAGTTCGAGTTCGATTTCGACATCTAGTTGGACTTTGAGTTCCGGTTCGAATCCGAGTTCGGGTTCGAAATCGAGTTCATGTTCGACTTTTAGTTAGACATCGTGTTCGTGTTCCAATTCGAATTCGAGTTCGTATTCGAGTTGGCCTTCGAGTTCGGGTTCGACTTCTAGTTGGACTTCGAGGTCTGGCTCGAATTCGAGTTCGAGTTCGACTTCTAGTTGAACTTCGAGTTCGGGTTCGTATTCGAGTTCGAGATCAAAATCGAGTTCGGCTTCGACTTCTAGTTGGAACTTGAGTTCGGGTTCGAATTCATGTTCGAGTTCGAATTCGAGTTAGGTTTCGACTTCGAGTCCGACGTTGACTTGACTTCGAAATCGGGTTCGGATTCGAGTTCGAGTTCGAAGTCGAGTTCGAGTTCGAAATCAAGTTCGACTTCGAATTCGAATTCGACTTCTAGTTGGACTTTGAGTTCCGGATCTAATTCGATTTGTAGTTCCAAATTGAGTTCGGGTTCGACTTCTAGTTGGACTTCGAGTTCGGATTCGAATTCTAGTTGGACTTCAAGTTCGGGTTCGAATTCGAGTTGGACTCTGAGTTAGGGTTCGAATTCGAGTTCGAGTTCGACTTCGAGTTGGACTTAGAGTTCGGGTTCGAATTCCAGTTCGAGTTCGAATTCGAGTTCGGTTTCGTGTTCCGGTTCGAGTTCGAGTTCGTGTTCGAATTCTAGTTCGAGTTCGTATTCGAGTTGGACTTCGAGTTCGGGTTCGAATTCTAGTTGGACTTCAAGTTCGGGTTCGAATTCGAGTTGGACTCTGAGTTCGGGTTCGAATTCGAGTTGGACTTCAAGTTCGGGCTCGAATTCGAGTTGGACTCTGAGTTCGGGTTCGAATTCGAGTTCGGTTTCGTGTTCCGGTTCGAGTTCGAGTTCGTGTCCGGATTCTAGTTCGAGTTCGTATTCGAGTTGGACTTCGAGTTCGGGTTCGAATTCGAGTTCGAGTTCGGTTTCGTATTTTGGTTCGAGTTCGAGTTCGAGTTCGACTTTGAGTTGGACTTAGAGTTCGGGTTCGAATTCCAGTTCGAGTTCGAATTCGAGTTCGGTTTCGTGTTCCGGTTCGAGTTCGAGTTCGTGTTCGAATTCTAGTTCGAGTTCGTATTCGAGTTGGACTTCGAGTTCGGGTTCGAATTCTAGTTGGACTTCAAGTTCGGGTTCGAATTCGAGTTGGACTCTGAGTTCGGGTTCGAATTCGAGTTGGACTTCAAGTTCGGTTCGAATTCGAGTTGGAGTCTGAGTTCGGGTTCGAATTCGAGTTCGGTTTCGTGTTCCGGTTCGAGTTCGAGTTCGTGTTCGAATTCTAGTTCGAGTTCGTATTCGAGTTGGACTTCGAGTTCGGGTTCGAATTCCAGTTCGAGTTCGGTTTCGTATTTTGGTTCGAGTTCGAGTTCGAGTTCGAGTTCGACGTTGAGTTCGACTTCGACTTCAAGTTCGACTTCTAGTTGGACTTCGAGTTCGGATTCGAATTCTAGTTCGTGTTCGTATTCGAGTTGGACTTCGAGTTCCCGTTCGAATTCTAGTTGGACTTCAAGTTCGGGTTCGAATTGCAGTTCGAGTTCGAAATTGGGTTCGACTTCTATTTGAACTTCGAGTTCGGGTTCGTATTCGAGTTCGAGTTCGAAATCGAGTTCGGCTTCGACTTCTAGTTGGACTTTGAGTTCGGTTTCGAATTCGTGTTCGAGTTCGAATTCGAGTTCGGTTTCGTGTTCCGGTTCGAGTTCGAGATCAAGTTCAACGTTGAGTTCGACTTCGACTTCGAGTTCGACTTTTAGTTAGAAATCGAGTTCGGGTTCGAATTCGAGTTCGAGTTCGTATTCGAGTTGGACTTCGAGTTCGGGTTCGAATTCGAGTTGGACTTAGAGTTCGGATTCGAATTCCAGTTCGAGTTCGGTTTCGTATTTTGGTTCGAGTTCGAGTTCGAGTTCGACGCTGAGTTCGACTTCGACTTCAAGTTCGACTTCTAGTTGGACTTCGAGTTCGGATTCGAATTCTAGTTCGTGTTCGTATTCGAGTTGGACTTCGAGTTCCCGTTCGAATTCTAGTTGGACTTCAAGTTCGGGTTCGAATTCGAGTTGGACTCTGAGTTCGGGTTCGAATTCGAGTTGGACTTCAAGTTCGGGTTCGAATTCGCGTTGGACTCTGAGTTCGGGTTCGAATTCGAGTTCGGTTTCGTGTTCCGGTTCGAGTTCGAGTTCGTGTTCGAATTCTAGTTCGAGTTCGTATTCGAGTTGGACTTCGAGTTCGGGTTCGAATTCGAGTTGGACTTAGAGTTCGGATTCGAATTCCAGTTCGAGTTCGGTTTCGTATTTTGGTTCGAGTTCGAGTTCGAGTTCGACGTTGAGTTCGACTTCGACTTCAAGTTCGACTTCTAGTTGGACTTCGAGTTCGGATTCGAATTCTAGTTCGTGTTCGTATTCGAGTTGGACTTCGAGTTCGGGTTCGAATTCGAGTTGGACTCTGAGTTCGGGTTCGAATTCGAGTTCGAGTTCGACTTCGAGTTGGACTTAGAGTTCGGGTTCGTATTCGAGTTCGGTTTCGTGTTCCGGTTCGAGTTCGAGTTCGGGTTCGAATTCTAGTTGGACTTCGAGTTCGGGTTCGAATTCGAGTTCGAGTTCGACTTCGAGTTGGACTTCAAGTTCGGGTTCGAATTCGAGTTCGAGATCGAATTCCAGTTTGACTTCGAGTTCGGTTTCGAATTCGATTTGGAGTTCGAAATCGAGTTCATGTTCGACTTTTAGTTAGACATCGTGTTCGTGTTCCAAATCGAGTTCGAGTTGGGTTTCGAGTCCGTGTTCGACTTCTAGTTGGACTTCGAGTTCGTGTTCGAATTCTAGTTCGAGTTCGTATTCGAGTTGGACTTCGAGTTCGGGTTCCAATTCGAGTTGGACTTAGAGTTCGGATTCGAATTCCAGTTCGAGTTCGGTTTCGTATTTTGGTTCGAGTTCGAGTTCGAGTTCGAGTTCGACGTTGAGTTCGACTTCGACTTCAAGTTCGACTTCTAGTTGGACTTCGAGTTCGGATTCGAATTCTAGTTCGTGTTCGTATTCGAGTTGGACTTCGAGTTCCCGTTCGAATTCTAGTTGGACTTCAAGTTCGGGTTCGAATTCGAGTTGGACTCTGAGTTCGGGTTCGAATTCGAGTTGGACTTCAAGTTCGGGTTCGAATTCGAGTTGGACTCTGAGTTCGGGTTCGAATTCGAGTTCGAGTTCGACTTCGAGTTGGACTTAGAGTTCGGGTTCGTATTCGAGTTCGGTTTCATGTTCCGGTTCGAGTTCGAGTTCGGGTTCGAATTCTAGTTGGACTTCAAGTTCGGGTTCGAATTCGAGTTCGAGTTCGGGTTCGAGTTCATATTCGAGTTGGACTTCGAGTTCGGGTTCGAATTCTAGTTGGACTTCGAGTTCGGGTTCGAATTCGAGTTCGAGTTCGACTTCGAGTTGGACTTAGAGTTCGGGTTCGAATTGCAGTTCGAGTTCGAAATTGGGTTCGACTTCTATTTGAACTTCGAGTTCGGGTTCGTATTCGAGTTCGAGTTCGAAATCGAGTTCGGCTTCGACTTCTAGTTGGACTTTGAGTTCGGTTTCGAATTCGTGTTCGAGTTCGAATTCGAGTTCGGTTTCGTGTTCCAGTTCGAGTTCGAGTTGGACTTAGAGTTCGGATTCGAATTCCAGTTCGAGTTCGGTTTCGTGTTCCGGTTCGAGTTCGAGTTCGTGTTCGAATTCTATTTCGAGTTCGTATTCGAGTTGGACTTCGAGTTCGGGCTCGAATTCGAGTTGGACTCTGAGTTCGGGTTCGAATTCGAGTTCGGTTTCGTGTTCCGGTTCGAGTTCGAGTTCGTGTTCGAATTCTAGTTCGAGTTCGTATTCGAGTTGGACTTCGAGTTCGGGTTCGTATTCGAGTTCGGTTTCGTGTTCCGGTTCGAGTTCGAGTTCGGGTTCGAATTCTAGATGGACTTCGAGTTCGGGTTCGAATTCGAGTTCGAGTTCGACTTCGAGTTGGACTTCAAGTTCGGGTTCGAATTCGAGTTCGAGTTCGGGTTCGAGTTCATATTCGAGTTGGACTTCGAGTTCGGGTTCGAATTCTAGTTGGACTTCGAGTTCGGGTTCGAATTCGAGTTCGAGTTCGACTTCGAGTTGGACTTAGAGTTCGGGTTCGAATTGCAGTTCGAGTTCGAAATTGGGTTCGACTTCTATTTGAACTTCGAGTTCGGGTTCGTATTCGAGTTCGAGTTCGAAATCGAGTTCGGCTTCGACTTCTAGTTGGACTTTGAGTTCGGTTTCGAATTCGTGTTCGAGTCCGAATTCGAGTTCGGTTTCGTGTTCCGGTTCGAGTTCGAGATCGAGTTCAACGTTGAGTTCGACTTCGACTTCGAGTTCGACTTTTAGTTAGACTTCGAGTTCGGGTTCGAATTCGAGTTCGAGTTCGAATTCGAGTTGGACTGTGAGTTCGGGTTCGAATTCGAGTTCGAGTTCGAATTCCAGTTTGACTTCGAGTTCGGGTTCGAATTCGATTTCGAGTTCGAAATGGAGTTCATGTTCGACGTTTAGTTAGACATCGTGTTCGTGTTCCAATTCGAGTTCGAGTTCGAAATCGAGTTCGTTTTCGAGGTCGGGTTCGAGTTCGAGTTCGGATTCGAATTCTGGTTGGACTTCGAGTTCGAGTTCGAATTCGAGTTGGACTTCGAGTTCGGGTTCGAATTCGAGTTCATGTTCGACTTTTAGTTAGACATCGTGTTCGTGTTCCAATTCGAATTCGAGTTCGGTTTCGAGTTTGGGTTTGAGTTCGGACTTGAGTTCGAGTTAGAGTTCGATTTCGCCATCTAGTTGGACTTTGAGTTCCGGTTCGAATCCGAGTTCGGGTTCGAAATCGAGTTCATGTTCGACTTTTAGTTAGACATCGTGTTCGTGTTCCAATTCGAATTCGAGTTCGTATTCGAGTTGGACTTCGAGTTCGGGTTCGACTTCTAGTTGGACTTCGAGGTCTGGCTCGAATTCGAGTTCGAGTTCGACTTCTAGTTGAACTTCGAGTTCGGGTTCGTATTCGAGTTCGAGATCAAAATCGAGTTCGGCTTCGACTTCTAGTTGGAACTTGAGTTCGGGTTCGAATTCATGTTCGAGTTCGAATTCGAGTTAGGTTTCGACTTCGAGTCCGACGTTGACTTGACTTCGAAATCGGGTTCGGATTCGAGTTCGAGTTCGAAGTCGAGTTCGAGTTCGAAATCAAGTTCGACTTCGAGTTCGAATTCGACTTCTAGTTGGACTTTGAGTTCCGGATCTAATTCGATTTGTAGTTCCAAATTGAGTTCGGGTTCGACTTCTAGTTGGACTTCGAGTTCGGATTCGAATTCTAGTTGGACTTCAACTTCGGGTTCGAATTCGAGTTGAACTTAGAGTTCGGGTTCGAATTCCAATTCGAGTTCGAATTCGAGTTCGGTTTCGTGTTCCGGTTCGAGTTCGAGTTCGTGTTCGAATTCTAGTTCGAGTTCGTATTCGAGTTGGACTTCGAGTTCGTGTTCGAATTCTAGTTGGACTTCAAGTTCGGGTTCGAATTCGAGTTGGACTTAGATTTCGGATTCGAATTCCAGTTCGAGTTCGGTTTCGTATTTTGGTTCGAGTTCGAGTTCGACGTTGAGTTCGACTTCGACTTCAAGTTCGACTTCTAGTTGGACTTCGAGTTCGGATTCGAATTCTAGTTCGTGTTCGTATTCGAGTTGGACTTCGAGTTCGGGTTCGAATTCTAGCTGGCCTTCAAGTTCGGGTTCGAATTCGAGTTGGACTCTGAGTTCGGGTTCGAATTCGAGTTGGACTTCAAGTTCGGGCTCGAATTCGAGTTGGACTCTGAGTTCGGGTTCGAATTCGAGTTCGTGTTCGACTTCGAGTTGGACTTAGAGTTCGGGTTCGTATTCGAGTTCGAGTTCGAAATCGAGTTCGTTTTCGAGTTCGGGTTCGACTTCTAGTTGGACTTCGAGGTCTGGCTCGAATTCGAGTTCGAGTTCGACTTCTAGTTGAACTTCGAGTTCGGGTTCGTATTCGAGTTCGAGATCAAAATCGAGTTCGGCTTCGACTTCTAGTTGGAACTTGAGTTCGGGTTCGAATTCATGTTCGAGTTCGAATTCGAGTTAGGTTTCGACTTCGAGTCCGACGTTGACTTGACTTCGAAATCGGGTTCGGATTCGAGTTCGAGTTCGAAGTCGAGTTCGAGTTCGAAATCAAGTTCGACTTCGAGTTCGAATTCGACTTCCAGTTGGATTTTGAGTTCCGGATCTAATTCGATTTGTAGTTCCAAATTGAGTTCGGGTTCGACTTCTAGTTGGACTTCGAGTTCGGATTCGAATTCTAGTTGGACTTCAAGTTCGGGTTCGAATTCGAGTTGGACTCTGAGTTAGGGTTCGAATTCGAGTTCGAGTTCGACTTCGAGTTGGACTTAGAGTTCGGGTTCGAATTCCAGTTCGAGTTCGAATTCGAGTTCGGTTTCGTGTTCCGGTTCGAGTTCGAGTTCGTGTTCGAATTCTAGTTCGAGTTCGTATTCGAGTTGGACTTCGAGTTCGGCTTCGAATTCGAGTTGGACTTAGAGTTCGGATTCGAATTCCATTTGGAGTTCGGTTTCGTATTTTGGTTCGAGTTCGAGTTCGAGTTCGAGTTCGACGTTGAGTTCGACTTCGACTTCAAGTTCGACTTCTAGTTGGACTTCGAGTTCGGATTCGAATTCTAGTTGGACTTCAAGTTCGGGTTCGAATTCGAGTTGGACTCTGAGTTCGGGTTCGAATTCGAGTTGGACTTCAAGTTCGGGTTCGAATTCGAGTTGGACTCTGAGTTCGGGTTCGAATTCGAGTTCGAGTTCGACTTCGAGTTGGACTTAGAGTTCGGGTTCGTATTCGAGTTCGGTTTCGTGTTCCGGTTCGAGTTCGAGTTCGGGTTCGAATTCTAGTTGGACTTCAAGTTCGGGTTCGAATTCGAGTTCGAGTTCGGGTTCGAGTTCATATTCGAGTTGGACTTCGAGTTCGGGTTCGAATTCTAGTTGGACTTCGAGTTCGGGTTCGAATTCGAGTTCGAGTTCGGTTTCGTATTTTGGTTCGAGTTCGAGATCGAGTTCAACGTTGAGTTCGACTTCGACTTCGAGTTCGACTTTTAGTTAGACTTCGAGTTCGGGTTCGAATTCGAGTTCGAGTTCGAATTCGAGTTGGACTGTGAGTTCGGGTTCGAATTCGAGTTCGAGTTCGAATTCCAGTTTGACTTCGAGTTCGGGTTCGAATTCGATTTCGAGTTCGAAATGGAGTTCATGTTCGACGTTTAGTTAGACATCGTGTTCGTGTTCCAATTCGAGTTCGAGTTCGAAATCGAGTTCGTTTTCGAGGTCGGGTTCGAGTTCGAGTTCGGATTCGAATTCTGGTTGGACTTCGAGTTCGAGTTCGAATTCGAGTTGGACTTCGAGTTCGGGTTCCAAATCGAGCTCGGGTTCGAATTCGAGATCGAGTGCGAATTCGAGTTGGACTTCGAGTTCGGGTTCGAATTCGAGTTCATGTTCGACTTTTAGTTAGACATCGTGTTCGTGTTCCAATTCGAATTCGAGTTCGGTTTCGAGTTTGGGTTTGAGTTCGGACTTGAGTTCGAGTTAGAGTTCGATTTCGCCATCTAGTTGGACTTTGAGTTCCGGTTCGAATCCGAGTTCGGGTTCGAAATCGAGTTCATGTTCGACTTTTAGTTAGACATCGTGTTCGTGTTCCAATTCGAATTCGAGTTCGTATTCGAGTTGGACTTCGAGTTCGGGTTCGACTTCTAGTTGGACTTCGAGGTCTGGCTCGAATTCGAGTTCGAGTTCGACTTCTAGTTGAACTTCGAGTTCGGGTTCGTATTCGAGTTCGAGATCAAAATCGAGTTCGGCTTCGACTTCTAGTTGGAACTTGAGTTCGGGTTCGAATTCATGTTCGAGTTCGAATTCGAGTTAGGTTTCGACTTCGAGTCCGACGTTGACTTGACTTCGAAATCGGGTTCGGATTCGAGTTCGAGTTCGAAGTCGAGTTCGAGTTCGAAATCAAGTTCGACTTCGAGTTCGAATTCGACTTCTAGTTGGACTTTGAGTTCCGGATCTAATTCGATTTGTAGTTCCAAATTGAGTTCGGGTTCGACTTCTAGTTGGACTTCGAGTTCGGATTCGAATTCTAGTTGGACTTCAAGTTCGGGTTCGAATTCGAGTTGGACTTAGAGTTCGGGTTCGAATTCCAATTCGAGTTCGAATTCGAGTTCGGTTTCGTGTTCCGGTTCGAGTTCGAGTTCGTGTTCGAATTCTAGTTCGAGTTCGTATTCGAGTTGGACTTCGAGTTCGTGTTCGAATTCTAGTTGGACTTCAAGTTCGGGTTCGAATTCGAGTTGGACTTAGATTTCGGATTCGAATTCCAGTTCGAGTTCGGTTTCGTATTTTGGTTCGAGTTCGAGTTCGACGTTGAGTTCGACTTCGACTTCAAGTTCGACTTCTAGTTGGACTTCGAGTTCGGATTCGAATTCTAGTTCGTGTTCGTATTCGAGTTGGACTTCGAGTTCGGGTTCGAATTCTAGCTGGCCTTCAAGTTCGGGTTCGAATTCGAGTTGGACTCTGAGTTCGGGTTCGAATTCGAGTTGGACTTCAAGTTCGGGCTCGAATTCGAGTTGGACTCTGAGTTCGGGTTCGAATTCGAGTTCGTGTTCGACTTCGAGTTGGACTTAGAGTTCGGGTTCGTATTCGAGTTCGAGTTCGAAATCGAGTTCGTTTTCGAGTTCGGGTTCGACTTCTAGTTGGACTTCGAGGTCTGGCTCGAATTCGAGTTCGAGTTCGACTTCTAGTTGAACTTCGAGTTCGGGTTCGTATTCGAGTTCGAGATCAAAATCGAGTTCGGCTTCGACTTCTAGTTGGAACTTGAGTTCGGGTTCGAATTCATGTTCGAGTTCGAATTCGAGTTAGGTTTCGACTTCGAGTCCGACGTTGACTTGACTTCGAAATCGGGTTCGGATTCGAGTTCGAGTTCGAAGTCGAGTTCGAGTTCGAAATCAAGTTCGACTTCGAGTTCGAATTCGACTTCTAGTTGGATTTTGAGTTCCGGATCTAATTCGATTTGTAGTTCCAATTTGAGTTCGGGTTCGACTTCTAGTTGGACTTCGAGTTCGGATTCGAATTCTAGTTGGACTTCAAGTTCGGGTTCGAATTCGAGTTGGACTCTGAGTTAGGGTTCGAATTCGAGTTCGAGTTCGACTTCGAGTTGGACTTAGAGTTCGGGTTCGAATTCCAGTTCGAGTTCGAATTCGAGTTCGGTTTCGTGTTCCGGTTCGAGTTCGAGTTCGAGTTCGAATTCTAGTTCGAGTTCGTATTCGAGTTGGACTTCGAGTTCGGGTTCGAATTCGAGTTGGACTTAGAGTTCGGATTCGAATTCCATTTCGAGTTCGGTTTCGTATTTTGGTTCGAGTTCGAGTTCGACGTTGAGTTCGACTTCGACTTCAAGTTCGACTTCTAGTTGGACTTCGAGTTCGGATTCGAATTCTAGTTCGTGTTCGTATTCGAGTTGGACTTCGAGTTCCCGTTCGAATTCTAGTTGGACTTCAAGTTCGGGTTCGAATTCGAGTTGGACTCTGAGTTCGGGTTCGAATTCGAGTTGGACTTCAAGTTCGGGTTCGAATTCGAGTTGGACTCTGAGTTCGGGTTCGAATTCGAGTTCGAGTTCGACTTCGAGTTGGACTTAGAGTTCGGGTTCGTATTCGAGTTCGGTTTCGTGTTCCGGTTCGAGTTCGAGTTCGGGTTCGAATTCTAGTTGGACTTCAAGTTCGGGTTCGAATTCGAGTTCGAGTTCGGGTTCGAGTTCATATTCGAGTTGGACTTCGAGTTCGGGTTCGAATTCTAGTTGGACTTCGAGTTCGGGTTCGAATTCGAGTTCGAGTTCGGTTTCGTATTTTGGTTCGAGTTCGAGTTCGAGTTCGACTTCGAGTTGGACTTAGAGTTCGGGTTCGAATTCCAGTTCGAGTTCGAATTCGAGTTCGGTTTCGTGTTCCGGTTCGAGTTCGAGTTCGTGTTCGAATTCTAGTTCGAGTTCGTATTCGAGTTGGACTTCGAGTTCGGGTTCGAATTCTAGTTGGACTTCAAGTTCGGGTTCGAATTCGAGTTGGACTCTGAGTTCGGGTTCGAATTCGAGTTGGACTTCAAGTTCGGGCTCGAATTCGAGTTGGACTCTGAGTTCGGGTTCGAATTCGAGTTCGGTTTCGTGTTCCGGTTCGAGTTCGAGTTCGTGTTCGAATTCTAGTTCGAGTTCGTATTCGAGTTGGACTTCGAGTTCGGGTTCGAATTCGAGTTGGACTTAGAGTTCGGATTCGAATTCCAGTTCGAGTTCGGTTTCGTATTTTGGTTCGAGTTCGAGTTCGAGTTCGAGTTCGACGTTGAGTTCGACTTCGACTTCAAGTTCGACTTCTAGTTGGACTTCGAGTTCGGATTCGAATTCTAGTTCGTGTTCGTATTCGAGTTGGACTTCGAGTTCGGGTTCGAATTCGAGTTGGACTCTGAGTTCGGGTTCGAATTCGAGTTCGAGTTCGACTTCTAGTTGAACTTCGAGTTCGGATTCGTATTCGAGTTCGAGTTCGAAATCGAGTTCGTTTTCGAGTTCGGGTTCGACTTCTAGTTGGACTTCGAGGTCTGGCTCGAATTCGAGTTCGAGTTCGACTTCTAGTTGAACTTCGAGTTCGGGTTCGTATTCGAGTTCGAGATCAAAATCGAGTTCGACTTCGACTTCTAGTTGGAACTTGAGTTCGGGTTCGAATTCATGTTCGAGTTCGAATTCGAGTTAGGTTTCGACTTCGAGTCCGACGTTGACTTGACTTCGAAATCGGGTTCGGATTCGAGTTCGAGTTCGAAGTCGAGTTCGAGTTCGAAATCAAGTTCGACTTCGAGTTCGAATTCGACTTCTAGTTGGATTTTGAGTTCCGGATCTAATTCGATTTGTAGTTCCAAATTGAGTTCGGGTTCGACTTCTAGTTGGACTTCGAGTTCGGATTCGAATTCTAGTTGGACTTCAAGTTCGGGTTCGAATTCGAGTTGGACTCTGAGTTAGGGTTCGAATTCGAGTTCGAGTTCGACTTCGAGTTGGACTTAGAGTTCGGGTTCGAATTCCAGTTCGAGTTCGAATTCGAGTTCGGTTTCGTGTTCCGGTTCGAGTTCGAGTTCGTGTTCGAATTCTAGTTCGAGTTCGTATTCGAGTTGGACTTCGAGTTCGGGTTCGAATTCGAGTTGGACTTAGAGTTCGGATTCGAATTCCATTTCGAGTTCGGTTTCGTATTTTGGTTCGAGTTCGAGTTCGACGTTGAGTTCGACTTCGACTTCAAGTTCGACTTCTAGTTGGACTTCGAGTTCGGATTCGAATTCTAGTTCGTGTTCGTATTCGAGTTGGACTTCGAGTTCCCGTTCGAATTCTAGTTGGACTTCAAGTTCGGGTTCGAATTCGAGTTGGACTCTGAGTTCGGGTTCGAATTCGAGTTGGACTTCAAGTTCGGGTTCGAATTCGAGTTGGACTCTGAGTTCGGGTTCGAATTCGAGTTCGAGTTCGACTTCGAGTTGGACTTAGAGTTCGGGTTCGTATTCGAGTTCGGTTTCGTGTTCCGGTTCGAGTTCGAGTTCGGGTTCGAATTCTAGTTGGACTTCAAGTTCGGGTTCGAATTCGAGTTCGAGTTCGGGTTCGAGTTCATATTCGAGTTGGACTTCGAGTTCGGGTTCGAATTCTAGTTGGACTTCGAGTTCGGGTTCGAATTCGAGTTCGAGTTCGGTTTCGTATTTTGGTTCGAGTTCGAGTTCGAGTTCGACTTCGAGTTGGACTTAGAGTTCGGGTTCGAATTCCAGTTCGAGTTCGAATTCGAGTTCGGTTTCGTGTTCCGGTTCGAGTTCGAGTTCGTGTTCGAATTCTAGTTCGAGTTCGTATTCGAGTTGGACTTCGAGTTCGGGTTCGAATTCTAGTTGGACTTCAAGTTCGGGTTCGAATTCGAGTTGGACTCTGAGTTCGGGTTCGAATTCGAGTTGGACTTCAAGTTCGGGCTCGAATTCGAGTTGGACTCTGAGTTCGGGTTCGAATTCGAGTTCGGTTTCGTGTTCCGGTTCGAGTTCGAGTTCGTGTTCGAATTCTAGTTCGAGTTCGTATTCGAGTTGGACTTCGAGTTCGGGTTCGAATTCGAGTTGGACTTAGAGTTCGGATTCGAATTCCAGTTCGAGTTCGGTTTCGTATTTTGGTTCGAGTTCGAGTTCGAGTTCGAGTTCGACGTTGAGTTCGACTTCGACTTCAAGTTCGACTTCTAGTTGGACTTCGAGTTCGGATTCGAATTCTAGTTCGTGTTCGTATTCGAGTTGGACTTCGAGTTCGGGTTCGAATTCGAGTTGGACTCTGAGTTCGGGTTCGAATTCGAGTTCGAGTTCGACTTCGAGTTGGACTTAGAGTTCGGGTTCGTATTCGAGTTCGGTTTCGTGTTCCGGTTCGAGTTCGAGTTCGGGTTCGAATTCTAGTTGGACTTCGAGTTCGGGTTCGAATTCGAGTTCGAGTTCGACTTCGAGTTGGACTTCAAGTTCGGGTTCGAATTCGAGTTCGAGATCGAATTCCAGTTTGACTTCGAGTTCGGTTTCGAATTCGATTTGGAGTTCGAAATCGAGTTCATGTTCGACTTTTAGTTAGACATCGTGTTCGTGTTCCAAATCGAGTTCGAGTTGGGTTTCGAGTCCGTGTTCGACTTCTAGTTGGACTTCGAGTTCGTGTTCGAATTCTAGTTCGAGTTCGTATTCGAGTTGGACTTCGAGTTCGGGTTCGAATTCGAGTTGGACTTAGAGTTCGGATTCGAATTCCAGTTCGAGTTCGGTTTCGTATTTTGGTTCGAGTTCGACGTTGAGTTCGACTTCGACTTCAAGTTCGACTTCTAGTTGGACTTCGAGTTCGGATTCGAATTCTAGTTCGTGTTCGTATTCGAGTTGGACTTCGAGTTCCCGTTCGAATTCTAGTTGGACTTCAAGTTCGGGTTCGAATTCGAGTTGGACTCTGAGTTCGGGTTCGAATTCGAGTTGGACTTCAAGTTCGGGTTCGAATTCGAGTTGGACTCTGAGTTCGGGTTCGAATTCGAGTTCGAGTTCGACTTCGAGTTGGACTTAGAGTTCGGGTTCGTATTCGAGTTCGGTTTCGTGTTCCGGTTCGAGTTCGAGTTCGGGTTCGAATTCTAGTTGGACTTCAAGTTCGGGTTCGAATTCGAGTTCGAGTTCGGGTTCGAGTTCATATTCGAGTTGGACTTCGAGTTCGGGTTCGAATTCTAGTTGGACTTCGAGTTCGGGTTCGAATTCGAGTTCGAGTTCGGTTTCGTATTTTGGTTCGAGTTCGAGTTCGAGTTCGACTTCGAGTTGGACTTAGAGTTCGGGTTCGAATTCCAGTTCGAGTTCGAATTCGAGTTCGGTTTCGTGTTCCGGTTCGAGTTCGAGTTCGTGTTCGAATTCTAGTTCGAGTTCGTATTCGAGTTGGACTTCGAGTTCGGGTTCGAATTTTAGTTGGACTTCAAGTTCGGGTTCGAATTCGAGTTGGACTCTGAGTTCGGGTTCGAATTCGAGTTGGACTTCAAGTTCGGGCTCGAATTCGAGTTGGACTCTGAGTTCGGGTTCGAATTCGAGTTCGGTTTCGTGTTCCGGTTCGAGTTCGAGTTCGTGTTCGAATTCTAGTTCGAGTTCGTATTCGAGTTGGACTTCGAGTTCGGGTTCGAATTCGAGTTGGACTTAGAGTTCGGATTCGAATTCCAGTTCGAGTTCGGTTTCGTATTTTGGTTCGAGTTCGAGTTCGAGTTCGAGTTCGACGTTGAGTTCGACTTCGACTTCAAGTTCGACTTCTAGTTGGACTTCGAGTTCGGATTCGAATTCTAGTTCGTGTTCGTATTCGAGTTGGACTTCGAGTTCGGGTTCGAATTCGAGTTGGACTCTGAGTTCGGGTTCGAATTCGAGTTCGAGTTCGACTTCGAGTTGGACTTAGAGTTCGGGTTCGTATTCGAGTTCGGTTTCGTGTTCCGGTTCGAGTTCGAGTTCGGGTTCGAATTCTAGTTGGACTTCGAGTTCGGGTTCGAATTCGAGTTCGAGTTCGACTTCGAGTTGGACTTCAAGTTCGGGTTCGAATTCGAGTTCGAGATCGAATTCCAGTTTGACTTCGAGTTCGGTTTCGAATTCGATTTGGAGTTCGAAATCGAGTTCATGTTCGACTTTTAGTTAGACATCGTGTTCGTGTTCCAAATCGAGTTCGAGTTGGGTTTCGAGTCCGTGTTCGACTTCTAGTTGGACTTCGAGTTCGTGTTCGAATTCTAGTTCGAGTTCGTATTCGAGTTGGACTTCGAGTTCGGGTTCGAATTCGAGTTGGACTTAGAGTTCGGATTCGAATTCCAGTTCGAGTTCGGTTTCGTATTTTGGTTCGAGTTCGACGTTGAGTTCGACTTCGACTTCAAGTTCGACTTCTAGTTGGACTTCGAGTTCGGATTCGAATTCTAGTTCGAGTTCGGGTTCGAGTTCATATTCGAGTTGGACTTCGAGTTCGGGTTCGAATTCTAGTTGGACTTCGAGTTCGGGTTCGAATTCGAGTTCGAGTTCGACTTCGAGTTGGACTTAGAGTTCGGGTTCGAATTGCAGTTCGAGTTCGAAATTGGGTTCGACTTCTATTTGAACTTCGAGTTCGGGTTCGTATTCGAGTTCGAGTTCGAAATCGAGTTGGGCTTCGACTTCTAGTTGGACTTTGAGTTCGGTTTCGAATTCGTGTTCGAGTTCGAATTCGAGTTCGGTTTCGTGTTCCGGTTCGAGTTCGAGATCAAGTTCAACGTTGAGTTCGACTTTTAGTTAGAAATCGAGTTCGGGTTCGAATTCGAGTTCGAGTTCGTATTCGAGTTGGACTTCGAGTTCGGGTTCGAATTCGAGTTGGACTTAGAGTTCGGATTCGAATTCCAGTTCGAGTTCGGTTTCGTATTTTGGTTCGAGTTCGAGTTCGAGTTCGAGTTCGACGTTGAGTTCGACTTCGACTTCAAGTTCGACTTCTAGTTGGACTTCGAGTTCGGATTCGAATTCTAGTTCGTGTTCGTATTCGAGTTGGACTTCGAGTTCCCGTTCGAATTCTAGTTGGACTTCAAGTTCGGGTTCGAATTCGAGTTGGACTCTGAGTTCGGGTTCGAATTCGAGTTGGACTTCAAGTTCGGGTTCGAATTCGAGTTGGACTCTGAGTTCGGGTTCGAATTCGAGTTCGAGTTCGACTTCGAGTTGGACTTAGAGTTCGGGTTCGTATTCGAGTTCGGTTTCGTGTTCCGGTTCGAGTTCGAGTTCGGGTTCGAATTCTAGTTGGACTTCGAGTTCGGGTTCGAATTCGAGTTCGAGTTCGACTTCGAGTTGGACTTCAAGTTCGGGTTCGAATTCGAGTTCGAGTTCGGGTTCGAGTTCATATTCGAGTTGGACTTCGAGTTCGGGTTCGAATTCTAGTTGGACTTCGAGTTCGGGTTCGAATTCGAGTTCGAGTTCGACTTCGAGTTGGACTTAGAGTTCGGGTTCGAATTGCAGTTCGAGTTCGAAATTGGGTTCGACTTCTATTTGAACTTCGAGTTCGGGTTCGTATTCGAGTTCGAGTTCGAAATCGAGTTCGGCTTCGACTTCTAGTTGGACTTTGAGTTCGGTTTCGAATTCGTGTTCGAGTTCGAATTCGAGTTCGGTTTCGTGTTCCGGTTCGAGTTCGAGATCGAGTTCAACGTTGAGTTCGACTTCGACTTCGAGTTCGACTTTTAGTTAGACTTCGAGTTCGGGTTCGAATTCGAGTTCGAGTTCGAATTCGAGTTGGACTGTGAGTTCGGGTTCGAATTCGAGTTCGAGTTCGAATTCCAGTTTGACTTCGAGTTCGGGTTCGAATTCGATTTCGAGTTCGAAATGGAGTTCATGTTCGACGTTTAGTTAGACATCGTGTTCGTGTTCCAATTCGAGTTCGAGTTCGAAATCGAGTTCGTTTTCGAGATCGGGGTCGAGTTCGAGTTCGGATTCGAATTCTGGTTGGACTTCGAGTTCGAGTTCGAATTCGAGTTGGACTTCGAGTTCGGGTTCCAAATCGAGCTCGGGTTCGAATTCGAGATCGAGTGCGAATTCGAGTTGGACTTCGAGTTCGGGTTCGAATTCGAGTTCATGTTCGACTTTTAGTTAGACATCGTGTTCGTGTTCCAATTCGAATTCGAGTTCGGTTTCGAGTTTGGGTTTGAGTTCGGACTTGAGTTCGAGTTCGAGTTCGATTTCGACATCTAGTTGGACTTTGAGTTCCGGTTCGAATCCGAGTTCGGGTTCGAAATCGAGTTCATGTTCGACTTTTAGTTAGACATCGTGTTCGTGTTCCAATTCGAATTCGAGTTCGTATTCGAGTTGGACTTCGAG
This sequence comes from Mobula birostris, assembly GCF_030028105.1. Taxonomy (NCBI): domain Eukaryota; kingdom Metazoa; phylum Chordata; class Chondrichthyes; order Myliobatiformes; family Myliobatidae; genus Mobula; species Mobula birostris. The sequence continues at coordinate 44,381 of NW_027274920.1, forward strand.
TTCGGGTTCGACTTCTAGTTGGACTTCGAGGTCTGGCTCGAATTCGAGTTCGAGTTCGACTTCTAGTTGAACTTCGAGTTCGGGTTCGTATTCGAGTTCGAGATCAAAATCGAGTTCGGCTTCGACTTCTAGTTGGAACTTGAGTTCGGGTTCGAATTCATGTTCGAGTTCGAATTCGAGTTAGGTTTCGACTTCGAGTCCGACGTTGACTTGACTTCGAAATCGGGTTCGGATTCGAGTTCGAGTTCGAAGTCGAGTTCGAGTTCGAAATCAAGTTCGACTTCGAGTTCGAATTCGATTTCTAGTTGGACTTTGAGTTCCGGATCTAATTCGATTTGTAGTTCCAAATTGCGTTCGGGTTCGGCTTCTAGTTGGACTTCGAGTTCGGATTCGAATTCTAGTTGGACTTCAAGTTCGGGTTCGAATTCGAGTTGGACTCTGAGTTAGGGTTCGAATTCGAGTTCGAGTTCGACTTCGAGTTGGACTTAGAGTTCGGGTTCGAATTCCAGTTCGAGTTCGAATTTGAGTTCGGTTTCGTGTTCCGGTTCGAGTTCGAGTTCGTGTTCGAATTCTAGTTCGAGTTCGTATTCTAGTTGGACTTCAAGTTCGGGTTCGAATTCGAGTTGGACTGTGAGTTCGGGTTCGAATTCGAGTTGGACTTCAAGTTCGGGCTCGAATTCGAGTTGGACTCTGAGTTCGGGTTCGAATTCGAGTTGGACTTCAAGTTCGGGTTCGAATTCGAGTTGGACTCTGAGTTCGGGTTCGAATTCGAGTTCGAGTTCGACTTCGAGTTGGACTTAGAGTTCGGGTTCGTATTCGAGTTCGGTTTCGTGTTCCGGTTCGAGTTCGAGTTCGGGTTCGAATTCTAGTTGGACTTCGAGTTCGGGTTCGAATTCGAGTTCGAGTTCGGGTTCGAGTTCATATTCGAGTTGGACTTCGAGTTCGGGTTCGAATTCTAGTTGGACTTCGAGTTCGGGTTCGAATTCGAGTTCGAGTTCGGTTTCGTATTTTGGTTCGAGTTCGAGTTCGAGTTCGACTTCGAGTTGGACTTAGAGTTCGGGTTCGAATTCCAGTTCGAGTTCGAATTCGAGTTCGGTTTCGTGTTCCGGTTCGAGTTCGAGTTCGTGTTCGAATTCTAGTTCGAGTTCGTATTCGAGTTGGACTTCGAGTTCGGGTTCGAATTCTAGTTGGACTTCAAGTTCGGGTTCGAATTCGAGTTGGACTCTGAGTTCGGGTTCGAATTCGAGTTGGACTTCAAGTTCGGGCTCGAATTCGAGTTGGACTCTGAGTTCGGGTTCGAATTCGAGTTCGGTTTCGTGTTCCGGTTCGAGTTCGAGTTCGTGTTCGAATTCTAGTTCGAGTTCGTATTCGAGTTGGACTTCGAGTTCGGGTTCGAATTCGAGTTGGACTTAGAGTTCGGATTCGAATTCCAGTTCGAGTTCGGTTTCGTATTTTGGTTCGAGTTCGAGTTCGAGTTCGAGTTCGACGTTGAGTTCGACTTCGACTTCAAGTTCGACTTCTAGTTGGACTTCGAGTTCGGATTCGAATTCTAGTTCGTGTTCGTATTCGAGTTGGACTTCGAGTTCGGGTTCGAATTCGAGTTGGACTCTGAGTTCGGGTTCGAATTCGAGTTCGAGTTCGACTTCGAGTTGGACTTAGAGTTCGGGTTCGTATTCGAGTTCGGTTTCGTGTTCCGGTTCGAGTTCGAGTTCGGGTTCGAATTCTAGTTGGACTTCGAGTTCGGGTTCGAATTCGAGTTCGAGTTCGACTTCGAGTTGGACTTCAAGTTCGGGTTCGAATTCGAGTTCGAGATCGAATTCCAGTTTGACTTCGAGTTCGGTTTCGAATTCGATTTGGAGTTCGAAATCGAGTTCATGTTCGACTTTTAGTTAGACATCGTGTTCGTGTTCCAAATCGAGTTCGAGTTGGGTTTCGAGTCCGTGTTCGACTTCTAGTTGGACTTCGAGTTCGTGTTCGAATTCTAGTTCGAGTTCGTATTCGAGTTGGACTTCGAGTTCGGGTTCGAATTCGAGTTGGACTTAGAGTTCGGATTCGAATTCCAGTTCGAGTTCGGTTTCGTATTTTGGTTCGAGTTCGACGTTGAGTTCGACTTCGACTTCAAGTTCGACTTCTAGTTGGACTTCGAGTTCGGATTCGAATTCTAGTTCGTGTTCGTATTCGAGTTGGACTTCGAGTTCCCGTTCGAATTCTAGTTGGACTTCAAGTTCGGGTTCGAATTCGAGTTGGACTCTGAGTTCGGGTTCGAATTCGAGTTGGACTTCAAGTTCGGGTTCGAATTCGAGTTGGACTCTGAGTTCGGGTTCGAATTCGAGTTCGAGTTCGACTTCGAGTTGGACTTAGAGTTCGGGTTCGTATTCGAGTTCGGTTTCGTGTTCCGGTTCGAGTTCGAGTTCGGGTTCGAATTCTAGTTGGACTTCAAGTTCGGGTTCGAATTCGAGTTCGAGTTCGGGTTCGAGTTCATATTCGAGTTGGACTTCGAGTTCGGGTTCGAATTCTAGTTGGACTTCGAGTTCGGGTTCGAATTCGAGTTCGAGTTCGGTTTCGTATTTTGGTTCGAGTTCGAGTTCGAGTTCGACTTCGAGTTGGACTTAGAGTTCGGGTTCGAATTCCAGTTCGAGTTCGAATTCGAGTTCGGTTTCGTGTTCCGGTTCGAGTTCGAGTTCGTGTTCGAATTCTAGTTCGAGTTCGTATTCGAGTTGGACTTCGAGTTCGGGTTCGAATTTTAGTTGGACTTCAAGTTCGGGTTCGAATTCGAGTTGGACTCTGAGTTCGGGTTCGAATTCGAGTTGGACTTCAAGTTCGGGCTCGAATTCGAGTTGGACTCTGAGTTCGGGTTCGAATTCGAGTTCGGTTTCGTGTTCCGGTTCGAGTTCGAGTTCGTGTTCGAATTCTAGTTCGAGTTCGTATTCGAGTTGGACTTCGAGTTCGGGTTCGAATTCGAGTTGGACTTAGAGTTCGGATTCGAATTCCAGTTCGAGTTCGGTTTCGTATTTTGGTTCGAGTTCGAGTTCGAGTTCGAGTTCGACGTTGAGTTCGACTTCGACTTCAAGTTCGACTTCTAGTTGGACTTCGAGTTCGGATTCGAATTCTAGTTCGTGTTCGTATTCGAGTTGGACTTCGAGTTCGGGTTCGAATTCGAGTTGGACTCTGAGTTCGGGTTCGAATTCGAGTTCGAGTTCGACTTCGAGTTGGACTTAGAGTTCGGGTTCGTATTCGAGTTCGGTTTCGTGTTCCGGTTCGAGTTCGAGTTCGGGTTCGAATTCTAGTTGGACTTCGAGTTCGGGTTCGAATTCGAGTTCGAGTTCGACTTCGAGTTGGACTTCAAGTTCGGGTTCGAATTCGAGTTCGAGATCGAATTCCAGTTTGACTTCGAGTTCGGTTTCGAATTCGATTTGGAGTTCGAAATCGAGTTCATGTTCGACTTTTAGTTAGACATCGTGTTCGTGTTCCAAATCGAGTTCGAGTTGGGTTTCGAGTCCGTGTTCGACTTCTAGTTGGACTTCGAGTTCGTGTTCGAATTCTAGTTCGAGTTCGTATTCGAGTTGGACTTCGAGTTCGGGTTCGAATTCGAGTTGGACTTAGAGTTCGGATTCGAATTCCAGTTCGAGTTCGGTTTCGTATTTTGGTTCGAGTTCGACGTTGAGTTCGACTTCGACTTCAAGTTCGACTTCTAGTTGGACTTCGAGTTCGGATTCGAATTCTAGTTCGAGTTCGGGTTCGAGTTCATATTCGAGTTGGACTTCGAGTTCGGGTTCGAATTCTAGTTGGACTTCGAGTTCGGGTTCGAATTCGAGTTCGAGTTCGACTTCGAGTTGGACTTAGAGTTCGGGTTCGAATTGCAGTTCGAGTTCGAAATTGGGTTCGACTTCTATTTGAACTTCGAGTTCGGGTTCGTATTCGAGTTCGAGTTCGAAATCGAGTTGGGCTTCGACTTCTAGTTGGACTTTGAGTTCGGTTTCGAATTCGTGTTCGAGTTCGAATTCGAGTTCGGTTTCGTGTTCCGGTTCGAGTTCGAGATCAAGTTCAACGTTGAGTTCGACTTTTAGTTAGAAATCGAGTTCGGGTTCGAATTCGAGTTCGAGTTCGTATTCGAGTTGGACTTCGAGTTCGGGTTCGAATTCGAGTTGGACTTAGAGTTCGGATTCGAATTCCAGTTCGAGTTCGGTTTCGTATTTTGGTTCGAGTTCGAGTTCGAGTTCGAGTTCGACGTTGAGTTCGACTTCGACTTCAAGTTCGACTTCTAGTTGGACTTCGAGTTCGGATTCGAATTCTAGTTCGTGTTCGTATTCGAGTTGGACTTCGAGTTCCCGTTCGAATTCTAGTTGGACTTCAAGTTCGGGTTCGAATTCGAGTTGGACTCTGAGTTCGGGTTCGAATTCGAGTTGGACTTCAAGTTCGGGTTCGAATTCGAGTTGGACTCTGAGTTCGGGTTCGAATTCGAGTTCGAGTTCGACTTCGAGTTGGACTTAGAGTTCGGGTTCGTATTCGAGTTCGGTTTCGTGTTCCGGTTCGAGTTCGAGTTCGGGTTCGAATTCTAGTTGGACTTCGAGTTCGGGTTCGAATTCGAGTTCGAGTTCGACTTCGAGTTGGACTTCAAGTTCGGGTTCGAATTCGAGTTCGAGTTCGGGTTCGAGTTCATATTCGAGTTGGACTTCGAGTTCGGGTTCGAATTCTAGTTGGACTTCGAGTTCGGGTTCGAATTCGAGTTCGAGTTCGACTTCGAGTTGGACTTAGAGTTCGGGTTCGAATTGCAGTTCGAGTTCGAAATTGGGTTCGACTTCTATTTGAACTTCGAGTTCGGGTTCGTATTCGAGTTCGAGTTCGAAATCGAGTTCGGCTTCGACTTCTAGTTGGACTTTGAGTTCGGTTTCGAATTCGTGTTCGAGTTCGAATTCGAGTTCGGTTTCGTGTTCCGGTTCGAGTTCGAGATCGAGTTCAACGTTGAGTTCGACTTCGACTTCGAGTTCGACTTTTAGTTAGACTTCGAGTTCGGGTTCGAATTCGAGTTCGAGTTCGAATTCGAGTTGGACTGTGAGTTCGGGTTCGAATTCGAGTTCGAGTTCGAATTCCAGTTTGACTTCGAGTTCGGGTTCGAATTCGATTTCGAGTTCGAAATGGAGTTCATGTTCGACGTTTAGTTAGACATCGTGTTCGTGTTCCAATTCGAGTTCGAGTTCGAAATCGAGTTCGTTTTCGAGATCGGGGTCGAGTTCGAGTTCGGATTCGAATTCTGGTTGGACTTCGAGTTCGAGTTCGAATTCGAGTTGGACTTCGAGTTCGGGTTCCAAATCGAGCTCGGGTTCGAATTCGAGATCGAGTGCGAATTCGAGTTGGACTTCGAGTTCGGGTTCGAATTCGAGTTCATGTTCGACTTTTAGTTAGACATCGTGTTCGTGTTCCAATTCGAATTCGAGTTCGGTTTCGAGTTTGGGTTTGAGTTCGGACTTGAGTTCGAGTTCGAGTTCGATTTCGACATCTAGTTGGACTTTGAGTTCCGGTTCGAATCCGAGTTCGGGTTCGAAATCGAGTTCATGTTCGACTTTTAGTTAGACATCGTGTTCGTGTTCCAATTCGAATTCGAGTTCGTATTCGAGTTGGACTTCGAGTTCGGGTTCGACTTCTAGTTGGACTTCGAGGTCTGGCTCGAATTCGAGTTCGAGTTCGACTTCTAGTTGAACTTCGAGTTCGGGTTCGTATTCGAGTTCGAGATCAAAATCGAGTTCGGCTTCGACTTCTAGTTGGAACTTGAGTTCGGGTTCGAATTCATGTTCGAGTTCGAATTCGAGTTAGGTTTCGACTTCGAGTCCGACGTTGACTTGACTTCGAAATCGGGTTCGGATTCGAGTTCGAGTTCGAAGTCGAGTTCGAGTTCGAAATCAAGTTCGACTTCGAGTTCGAATTCGATTTCTAGTTGGACTTTGAGTTCCGGATCTAATTCGATTTGTAGTTCCAAATTGCGTTCGGGTTCGGCTTCTAGTTGGACTTCGAGTTCGGATTCGAATTCTAGTTGGACTTCAAGTTCGGGTTCGAATTCGAGTTGGACTCTGAGTTAGGGTTCGAATTCGAGTTCGAGTTCGACTTCGAGTTGGACTTAGAGTTCGGGTTCGAATTCCAGTTCGAGTTCGAATTTGAGTTCGGTTTCGTGTTCCGGTTCGAGTTCGAGTTCGTGTTCGAATTCTAGTTCGAGTTCGTATTCTAGTTGGACTTCAAGTTCGGGTTCGAATTCGAGTTGGACTGTGAGTTCGGGTTCGAATTCGAGTTGGACTTCAAGTTCGGGCTCGAATTCGAGTTGGACTCTGAGTTCGGGTTCGAATTCGAGTTCGGTTTCGTGTTCCGGTTCGAGTTCGAGTTCGTGTTCGAATTCTAGTTCGAGTTCGTATTCGAGTTGGACTTCGAGTTCGGGTTCGACTTCGAGTTGGACTTAGAGTTCGGGTTCGTATTCGAGTTCGGTTTCGTGTTCCGGTTCGAGTTCGAGTTCGGCTTCGACTTCTAGTTGGACTTAGAGTTCGGGTTCGAATTCCAGTTCGAGTTCGAATTCGAGTTCGGTTTCGTGTTCCGGTTCGAGTTCGAGTTCGTGTTCGAATTCTAGTTCGAGTTCGTATTCGAGTTGGACTTCGAGTTCGGGTTCGAATTCTAGTTGGACTTCAAGTTCGGGTTCGAATTCGAGTTGGACTCTGAGTTCGGGTTCGAATTCGAGTTGGACTTCAAGTTCGGGCTCGAATTCGAGTTGGACTCTGAGTTCGGGTTCGAATTCGAGTTCGGTTTCGTGTTCCGGTTCGAGTTCGAGTTCGTGTTCGAATTCTAATTCTAGTTCGTATTCGAGTTGGACTTCGAGTTCGGGTTCGAATTCCAGTTCGAGTTCGGTTTCGTATTTTGGTTCGAGTTCGACTTCGACTTCAAGTTCGACTTCTAGTTGGACTTCGAGTTCGGATTCGAATTCTAGTTCGTGTTCGTATTCGAGTTGGACTTCGAGTTCCCGTTCGAATTCTAGTTGGACTTCAAGTTCGGGTTCGAATTCGAGTTGGACTCTGAGTTCGGGTTCGAATTCGAGTTGGACTTCAAGTTCGGGTTCGAATTCGAGTTGGACTCTGAGTTCGGGTTCGAATTCGAGTTCGAGTTCGACTTCGAGTTGGACTTAGAGTTCGGGTTCGTATTCGAGTTCGGTTTCGTGTTCCGGTTCGAGTTCGAGTTCGGGTTCGAATTCTAGTTGGACTTCGAGTTCGGGTTCGAATTCGAGTTCGAGTTCGACTTCGAGTTGGACTTCAAGTTCGGGTTCGAATTCGAGTTCGAGTTCGGGTTCGAGTTCATATTCGAGTTGGACTTCGAGTTCGGGTTCGAATTCTAGTTGGACTTCGAGTTCGGGTTCGAATTCGAGTTCGAGTTCGACTTCGAGTTGGACTTAGAGTTCGGGTTCGAATTGCAGTTCGAGTTCGAAATTGGGTTCGACTTCTATTTGAACTTCGAGTTCGGGTTCGTATTCGAGTTCGAGTTCGAAATCGAGTTCGGCTTCGACTTCTAGTTGGACTTTGAGTTCGGTTTCGAATTCGTGTTCGAGTTCGAATTCGAGTTCGGTTTCGTGTTCCGGTTCGAGTTCGAGATCGAGTTCAACGTTGAGTTCGACTTCGACTTCGAGTTCGACTTTTAGTTAGACTTCGAGTTCGGGTTCGAATTCGAGTTCGAGTTCGAATTCGAGTTGGACTGTGAGTTCGGGTTCGAATTCGAGTTCGAGTTCGAATTCCAGTTTGACTTCGAGTTCGGGTTCGAATTCGATTTCGAGTTCGAAATGGAGTTCATGTTCGACGTTTAGTTAGACATCGTGTTCGTGTTCCAATTCGAGTTCGAGTTCGAAATCGAGTTCGTTTTCGAGGTCGGGGTCGAGTTCGAGTTCGGATTCGAATTCTGGTTGGACTTCGAGTTCGAGTTCGAATTCGAGTTGGACTTCGAGTTCGGGTTCCAAATCGAGCTCGGGTTCGAATTCGAGATCGAGTGCGAATTCGAGTTGGACTTCGAGTTCGGGTTCGAATTCGAGTTCATGTTCGACTTTGAGTTAGACATCGTGTTCGTGTTCCAATTCGAATTCGAGTTCGGTTTCGAGTTTGGGTTTGAGTTCGGACTTGAGTTCGAGTTCGAGTTCGATTTCGACATCTAGTTGGACTTTGAGTTCCGGTTCGAATCCGAGTTCGGGTTCGAAATCGAGTTCATGTTCGACTTTTAGTTAGACATCGTGTTCGTGTTCCAATTCGAATTCGAGTTCGTATTCGAGTTGGACTTCGAGTTCGGGTTCGACTTCTAGTTGGACTTCGAGGTCTGGCTCGAATTCGAGTTCGAGTTCGACTTCTAGTTGAACTTCGAGTTCGGGTTCGTATTCGAGTTCGAGATCAAAATCGAGTTCGGCTTCGACTTCTAGTTGGAACTTGAGTTCGGGTTCGAATTCATGTTCGAGTTCGAATTCGAGTTAGGTTTCGACTTCGAGTCCGACGTTGACTTGACTTCGAAATCGGGTTCGGATTCGAGTTCGAGTTCGAAGTCGAGTTCGAGTTCGAAATCAAGTTCGACTTCGAGTTCGAATTCGACTTCTAGTTGGACTTTGAGTTCCGGATCTAATTCGATTTGTAGTTCCAAATTGCGTTCGGGTTCGGCTTCTAGTTGGACTTCGAGTTCGGATTCGAATTCTAGTTGGACTTCAAGTTCGGGTTCGAATTCGAGTTGGACTCTGAGTTAGGGTTCGAATTCGAGTTCGAGTTCGACTTCGAGTTGGACTTAGAGTTCGGGTTCGAATTCCAGTTCGAGTTCGAATTCGAGTTCGGTTTCGTGTTCCGGTTCGAGTTCGAGTTCGTGTTCGAATTCTAGTTCGAGTTCGTATTCGAGTTGGACTTCGAGTTCGGGTTCGAATTCTAGTTGGACTTCAAGTTCGGGTTCGAATTCGAGTTGGACTCTGAGTTCGGGTTCGAATTCGAGTTGGACTTCAAGTTCGGGCTCGAATTCGAGTTGGACTCTGAGTTCGGGTTCGAATTCGAGTTCGGTTTCGTGTTCCGGTTCGAGTTCGAGTTCGTGTTCGAATTCTAGTTCGAGTTCGTATTCGAGTTGGACTTCGAGTTCGGGTTCGACTTCGAGTTGGACTTAGAGTTCGGGTTCGTATTCGAGTTCGGTTTCGTGTTCCGGTTCGAGTTCGAGTTCGGGTTCGAATTCTAGTTGGACTTCGAGTTCGGGTTCGAATTCGAGTTCGAGTTCGACTTCGAGTTGGACTTCAAGTTCGGGTTCGAATTCGAGTTCGAGTTCGGGTTCGAGTTCATATTCGAGTTGGAGTTCGAGTTCGGGTTGGAATTCTAGTTGGACTTCGAGTTCGGGTTCGAATTCGAGTTCGAGTTCGACTTCGAGTTGGACTTAGAGTTCGGGTTCGAATTGCAGTTCGAGTTCGAAATTGGGTTCGACTTCTATTTGAACTTCGAGTTCGGGTTCGTATTCGAGTTCGAGTTCGAAATCGAGTTCGGCTTCGACTTCTAGTTGGACTTTGAGTTCGGTTTCGAATTCGTGTTCGAGTTCGAATTCGAGTTCGGTTTCGTGTTCCGGTTCGAGTTCGAGATCGAGTTCAACGTTGAGTTCGACTTCGACTTCGAGTTCGACTTTTAGTTAGACTTCGAGTTCGGGTTCGAATTCGAGTTCGATTTCGAATTCGAGTTGGACTGTGAGTTCGGGTTCGAATTCGATTTCGAGTTCGAAATGGAGTTCATGTTCGACGTTTAGTTAGACATCGTGTTCGTGTTCCAATTCGAGTTCGAGTTCGAAATCGAGTTCGTTTTCGAGGTCGGGTTCGAGTTCGAGTTCGGATTCGAATTCTGGTTGGACTTCGAGTTCGAGTTCGAATTCGAGTTGGACTTCGAGTTCGGGTTCCAAATCGAGCTCGGGTTCGAATTCGAGATCGAGTGCGAATTCGAGTTGGACTTCGAGTTCGGGTTCGAATTCGAGTTCATGTTCGACTTTGAGTTAGACATCGTGTTCGTGTTCCAATTCGAATTCGAGTTCGGTTTCGAGTTTGGGTTTGAGTTCGGACTTGAGTTCGAGTTCGAGTTCGATTTCGACATCTAGTTGGACTTTGAGTTCCGGTTCGAATCCGAGTTCGGGTTCGAAATCGAGTTCATGTTCGACTTTTAGTTAGACATCGTGTTCGTGTTCCAATTCGAATTCGAGTTCGTATTCGAGTTGGACTTCGAGTTCGGGTTCGACTTCTAGTTGGACTTCGAGGTCTGGCTCGAATTCGAGTTCGAGTTCGACTTCTAGTTGAACTTCGAGTTCGGGTTCGTATTCGAGTTCGAGATCAAAATCGAGTTCGGCTTCGACTTCTAGTTGGAACTTGAGTTCGGGTTCGAATTCATGTTCGAGTTCGAATTCGAGTTAGGTTTCGACTTCGAGTCCGACGTTGACTTGACTTCGAAATCGGGTTCGGATTCGAGTTCGAGTTCGAAGTCGAGTTCGAGTTCGAAATCAAGTTCGACTTCGAGTTCGAATTCGACTTCTAGTTGGACTTTGAGTTCCGGATCTAATTCGATTTGTAGTTCCAAATTGCGTTCGGGTTCGGCTTCTAGTTGGACTTCGAGTTCGGATTCGAATTCTAGTTGGACTTCAAGTTCGGGTTCGAATTCGAGTTGGACTCTGAGTTAGGGTTCGAATTCGAGTTCGAGTTCGACTTCGAGTTGGACTTAGAGTTCGGGTTCGAATTCCAGTTCGAGTTCGAATTCGAGTTCGGTTTCGTGTTCCGGTTCGAGTTCGAGTTCGTGTTCGAATTCTAGTTCGAGTTCGTATTCGAGTTGGACTTCGAGTTCGGGTTCGAATTCTAGTTGGACTTCAAGTTCGGGTTCGAATTCGAGTTGGACTCTGAGTTCGGGTTCGAATTCGAGTTGGACTTCAAGTTCGGGCTCGAATTCGAGTTGGACTCTGAGTTCGGGTTCGAATTCGAGTTCGGTTTCGTGTTCCGGTTCGAGTTCGAGTTCGTGTTCGAATTCTAGTTCGAGTTCGTATTCGAGTTGGACTTCGAGTTCGGGTTCGACTTCGAGTTGGACTTAGAGTTCGGGTTCGTATTCGAGTTCGGTTTCGTGTTCCGGTTCGAGTTCGAGTTCGGGTTCGAATTCTAGTTGGACTTCGAGTTCGGGTTCGAATTCGAGTTCGAGTTCGACTTCGAGTTGGACTTCAAGTTCGGGTTCGAATTCGAGTTCGAGTTCGGGTTCGAGTTCATATTCGAGTTGGAGTTCGAGTTCGGGTTGGAATTCTAGTTGGACTTCGAGTTCGGGTTCGAATTCGAGTTCGAGTTCGACTTCGAGTTGGACTTAGAGTTCGGGTTCGAATTGCAGTTCGAGTTCGAAATTGGGTTCGACTTCTATTTGAACTTCGAGTTCGGGTTCGTATTCGAGTTCGAGTTCGAAATCGAGTTCGGCTTCGACTTCTAGTTGGACTTTGAGTTCGGTTTCGAATTCGTGTTCGAGTTCGAATTCGAGTTCGGTTTCGTGTTCCGGTTCGAGTTCGAGATCGAGTTCAACGTTGAGTTCGACTTCGACTTCGAGTTCGACTTTTAGTTAGACTTCGAGTTCGGGTTCGAATTCGAGTTCGATTTCGAATTCGAGTTGGACTGTGAGTTCGGGTTCGAATTCGAGTTCGAGTTCGAATTCCAGTTTGACTTCGAGTTCGGGTTCGAATTCGATTTCGAGTTCGAAATGGAGTTCATGTTCGACGTTTAGTTAGACATCGTGTTCGTGTTCCAATTCGAGTTCGAGTTCGAAATCGAGTTCGTTTTCGAGGTCGGGTTCGAGTTCGAGTTCGGATTCGAATTCTGGTTGGACTTCGAGTTCGAGTTCGAATTCGAGTTGGACTTCGAGTTCGGGTTCCAAATCGAGCTCGGGTTCGAATTCGAGATCGAGTGCGAATTCGAGTTGGACTTCGAGTTCGGGTTCGAATTCGAGTTCATGTTCGACTTTTAGTTAGACATCGTGTTCGTGTTCCAATTCGAATTCGAGTTCGGTTTCGAGTTTGGGTTTGAGTTCGGACTTGAGTTCGAGTTCGAGTTCGATTTCGCCATCTAGTTGGACTTTGAGTTCCGGTTCGAATCCGAGTTCGGGTTCGAAATCGAGTTCATGTTCGACTTTTAGTTAGACATCGTGTTCGTGTTCCAATTCGAATTCGAGTTCGTATTCGAGTTGGACTTCGAGTTCGGGTTCGAATTCTAGTTGGACTTCGAGTTCGGGTTCGAATTCGAGTTCGAGTTCGACTTCGAGTTGGACTTAGAGTTCGGGTTCGAATTGCAGTTCGAGTTCGAAATTGGGTTCGACTTCTATTTGAACTTCGAGTTCGGGTTCGTATTCGAGTTCGAGTTCGAAATCGAGTTCGGCTTCGACTTCTAGTTGGACTTTGAGTTCGGTTTCGAATTCGTGTTCGAGTTCGAATTCGAGTTCGGTTTCGTGTTCCGGTTCGAGTTCGAGATCGAGTTCAACGTTGAGTTCGACTTCGACTTCGAGTTCGACTTTTAGTTAGACTTCGAGTTCGGGTTCGAATTCGAGTTCGATTTCGAATTCGAGTTGGACTGTGAGTTCGGGTTCGAATTCGAGTTCGAGTTCGAATTCCAGTTTGACTTCGAGTTCGGGTTCGAATTCGATTTCGAGTTCGAAATGGAGTTCATGTTCGACGTTTAGTTAGACATCGTGTTCGTGTTCCAATTCGAGTTCGAGTTCGAAATCGAGTTCGTTTTCGAGGTCGGGTTCGAGTTCGAGTTCGGATTCGAATTCTGGTTGGACTTCGAGTTCGAGTTCGAATTCGAGTTGGACTTCGAGTTCGGGTTCCAAATCGAGCTCGGGTTCGAATTCGAGATCGAGTGCGAATTCGAGTTGGACTTCGAGTTCGGGTTCGAATTCGAGTTCATGTTCGACTTTGAGTTAGACATCGTGTTCGTGTTCCAATTCGAATTCGAGTTCGGTTTCGAGTTTGGGTTTGAGTTCGGACTTGAGTTCGAGTTCGAGTTCGATTTCGACATCTAGTTGGACTTTGAGTTCCGGTTCGAATCCGAGTTCGGGTTCGAAATCGAGTTCATGTTCGACTTTTAGTTAGACATCGTGTTCGTGTTCCAATTCGAATTCGAGTTCGTATTCGAGTTGGACTTCGAGTTCGGGTTCGACTTCTAGTTGGACTTCGAGGTCTGGCTCGAATTCGAGTTCGAGTTCGACTTCTAGTTGAACTTCGAGTTCGGGTTCGTATTCGAGTTCGAGATCAAAATCGAGTTCGGCTTCGACTTCTAGTTGGAACTTGAGTTCGGGTTCGAATTCATGTTCGAGTTCGAATTCGAGTTAGGTTTCGACTTCGAGTCCGACGTTGACTTGACTTCGAAATCGGGTTCGGATTCGAGTTCGAGTTCGAAGTCGAGTTCGAGTTCGAAATCAAGTTCGACTTCGAGTTCGAATTCGACTTCTAGTTGGACTTTGAGTTCCGGATCTAATTCGATTTGTAGTTCCAAATTGCGTTCGGGTTCGGCTTCTAGTTGGACTTCGAGTTCGGATTCGAATTCTAGTTGGACTTCAAGTTCGGGTTCGAATTCGAGTTGGACTCTGAGTTAGGGTTCGAATTCGAGTTCGAGTTCGACTTCGAGTTGGACTTAGAGTTCGGGTTCGAATTCCAGTTCGAGTTCGAATTCGAGTTCGGTTTCGTGTTCCGGTTCGAGTTCGAGTTCGTGTTCGAATTCTAGTTCGAGTTCGTATTCGAGTTGGACTTCGAGTTCGGGTTCGAATTCTAGTTGGACTTCAAGTTCGGGTTCGAATTCGAGTTGGACTCTGAGTTCGGGTTCGAATTCGAGTTGGACTTCAAGTTCGGGCTCGAATTCGAGTTGGACTCTGAGTTCGGGTTCGAATTCGAGTTCGGTTTCGTGTTCCGGTTCGAGTTCGAGTTCGTGTTCGAATTCTAGTTCGAGTTCGTATTCGAGTTGGACTTCGAGTTCGGGTTCGACTTCGAGTTGGACTTAGAGTTCGGGTTCGTATTCGAGTTCGGTTTCGTGTTCCGGTTCGAGTTCGAGTTCGGGTTCGAATTCTAGTTGGACTTCGAGTTCGGGTTCGAATTCGAGTTCGAGTTCGACTTCGAGTTGGACTTCAAGTTCGGGTTCGAATTCGAGTTCGAGTTCGGGTTCGAGTTCATATTCGAGTTGGAGTTCGAGTTCGGGTTGGAATTCTAGTTGGACTTCGAGTTCGGGTTCGAATTCGAGTTCGAGTTCGACTTCGAGTTGGACTTAGAGTTCGGGTTCGAATTGCAGTTCGAGTTCGAAATTGGGTTCGACTTCTATTTGAACTTCGAGTTCGGGTTCGTATTCGAGTTCGAGTTCGAAATCGAGTTCGGCTTCGACTTCTAGTTGGACTTTGAGTTCGGTTTCGAATTCGTGTTCGAGTTCGAATTCGAGTTCGGTTTCGTGTTCCGGTTCGAGTTCGAGATCGAGTTCAACGTTGAGTTCGACTTCGACTTCGAGTTCGACTTTTAGTTAGACTTCGAGTTCGGGTTCGAATTCGAGTTCGATTTCGAATTCGAGTTGGACTGTGAGTTCGGGTTCGAATTCGAGTTCGAGTTCGAATTCCAGTTTGACTTCGAGTTCGGGTTCGAATTCGATTTCGAGTTCGAAATGGAGTTCATGTTCGACGTTTAGTTAGACATCGTGTTCGTGTTCCAATTCGAGTTCGAGTTCGAAATCGAGTTCGTTTTCGAGGTCGGGTTCGAGTTCGAGTTCGGATTCGAATTCTGGTTGGACTTCGAGTTCGAGTTCGAATTCGAGTTGGACTTCGAGTTCGGGTTCCAAATCGAGCTCGGGTTCGAATTCGAGATCGAGTGCGAATTCGAGTTGGACTTCGAGTTCGGGTTCGAATTCGAGTTCATGTTCGACTTTTAGTTAGACATCGTGTTCGTGTTCCAATTCGAATTCGAGTTCGGTTTCGAGTTTGGGTTTGAGTTCGGACTTGAGTTCGAGTTCGAGTTCGATTTCGCCATCTAGTTGGACTTTGAGTTCCGGTTCGAATCCGAGTTCGGGTTCGAAATCGAGTTCATGTTCGACTTTTAGTTAGACATCGTGTTCGTGTTCCAATTCGAATTCGAGTTCGTATTCGAGTTGGACTTCGAGTTCGGGTTCGAATTCTAGTTGGACTTCGAGTTCGGGTTCGAATTCGAGTTCGAGTTCGACTTCGAGTTGGACTTAGAGTTCGGGTTCGAATTGCAGTTCGAGTTCGAAATTGGGTTCGACTTCTATTTGAACTTCGAGTTCGGGTTCGTATTCGAGTTCGAGTTCGAAATCGAGTTCGGCTTCGACTTCTAGTTGGACTTTGAGTTCGGTTTCGAATTCGTGTTCGAGTTCGAATTCGAGTTCGGTTTCGTGTTCCGGTTCGAGTTCGAGATCGAGTTCAACGTTGAGTTCGACTTCGACTTCGAGTTCGACTTTTAGTTAGACTTCGAGTTCGGGTTCGAATTCGAGTTCGATTTCGAATTCGAGTTGGACTGTGAGTTCGGGTTCGAATTCGAGTTCGAGTTCGAATTCCAGTTTGACTTCGAGTTCGGGTTCGAATTCGATTTCGAGTTCGAAATGGAGTTCATGTTCGACGTTTAGTTAGACATCGTGTTCGTGTTCCAATTCGAGTTCGAGTTCGAAATCGAGTTCGTTTTCGAGGTCGGGTTCGAGTTCGAGTTCGGATTCGAATTCTGGTTGGACTTCGAGTTCGAGTTCGAATTCGAGTTGGACTTCGAGTTCGGGTTCCAAATCGAGCTCGGGTTCGAATTCGAGATCGAGTGCGAATTCGAGTTGGACTTCGAGTTCGGGTTCGAATTCGAGTTCATGTTCGACTTTTAGTTAGACATCGTGTTCGTGTTCCAATTCGAATTCGAGTTCGTATTCGAGTTGGACTTCGAGTTCGGGTTCGACTTCTAGTTGGACTTCGAGGTCTGGCTCGAATTCGAGTTCGAGTTCGACTTCTAGTTGAACTTCGAGTTCGGGTTCGAATTCATGTTCGAGTTCGAATTCGAGTTAGGTTTCGACTTCGAGTCCGACGTTGACTTGACTTCGAAATCGGGTTCGGATTCGAGTTCGAGTTCGAAGTCGAGTTCGAGTTCGAAATCAAGTTCGACTTCGAGTTCGAATTCGACTTCTAGTTGGACTTTGAGTTCCGGATCTAATTCGATTTGTAGTTCCAAATTGAGTTCGGGTTCGACTTCTAGTTGGACTTCGAGTTCGGATTCGAATTCTAGTTGGACTTCAAGTTCGGGTTCGAATTCGAGTTGGACTTAGAGTTCGGGTTCGAATTCCAATTCGAGTTCGAATTCGAGTTCGGTTTCGTGTTCCGGTTCGAGTTCGAGTTCGTGTTCGAATTCTAGTTCGAGTTCGTATTCGAGTTGGACTTCGAGTTCGTGTTCGAATTCTAGTTGGACTTCAAGTTCGGGTTCGAATTCGAGTTGGACTTAGATTTCGGATTCGAATTCCAGTTCGAGTTCGGTTTCGTATTTTGGTTCGAGTTCGAGTTCGACGTTGAGTTCGACTTCGACTTCAAGTTCGACTTCTAGTTGGACTTCGAGTTCGGATTCGAATTCTAGTTCGTGTTCGTATTCGAGTTGGACTTCGAGTTCGGGTTCGAATTCTAGCTGGCCTTCAAGTTCGGGTTCGAATTCGAGTTGGACTCTGAGTTCGGGTTCGAATTCGAGTTGGACTTCAAGTTCGGGCTCGAATTCGAGTTGGACTCTGAGTTCGGGTTCGAATTCGAGTTCGTGTTCGACTTCGAGTTGGACTTAGAGTTCGGGTTCGTATTCGAGTTCGAGTTCGAAATCGAGTTCGTTTTCGAGTTCGGGTTCGACTTCTAGTTGGACTTCGAGGTCTGGCTCGAATTCGAGTTCGAGTTCGACTTCTAGTTGAACTTCGAGTTCGGGTTCGTATTCGAGTTCGAGATCAAAATCGAGTTCGGCTTCGACTTCTAGTTGGAACTTGAGTTCGGGTTCGAATTCATGTTCGAGTTCGAATTCGAGTTAGGTTTCGACTTCGAGTCCGACGTTGACTTGACTTCGAAATCGGGTTCGGATTCGAGTTCGAGTTCGAAGTCGAGTTCGAGTTCGAAATCAAGTTCGACTTCGAGTTCGAATTCGACTTCTAGTTGGATTTTGAGTTCCGGATCTAATTCGATTTGTAGTTCCAAATTGAGTTCGGGTTCGACTTCTAGTTGGACTTCGAGTTCGGATTCGAATTCTAGTTGGACTTCAAGTTCGGGTTCGAATTCGAGTTGGACTCTGAGTTAGGGTTCGAATTCGAGTTCGAGTTCGACTTCGAGTTGGACTTAGAGTTCGGGTTCGAATTCCAGTTCGAGTTCGAATTCGAGTTCGGTTTCGTGTTCCGGTTCGAGTTCGAGTTCGTGTTCGAATTCTAGTTCGAGTTCGTATTCGAGTTGGACTTCGAGTTCGGCTTCGAATTCGAGTTGGACTTAGAGTTCGGATTCGAATTCCATTTCGAGTTCGGTTTCGTATTTTGGTTCGAGTTCGAGTTCGAGTTCGAGTTCGACGTTGAGTTCGACTTCGACTTCAAGTTCGACTTCTAGTTGGACTTCGAGTTCGGATTCGAATTCTAGTTCGTGTTCGTATTCGAGTTGGACTTCGAGTTCCCGTTCGAATTCTAGTTGGACTTCAAGTTCGGGTTCGAATTCGAGTTGGACTCTGAGTTCGGGTTCGAATTCGAGTTGGACTTCAAGTTCGGGTTCGAATTCGAGTTGGACTCTGAGTTCGGGTTCGAATTCGAGTTCGAGTTCGACTTCGAGTTGGACTTAGAGTTCGGGTTCGTATTCGAGTTCGGTTTCGTGTTCCGGTTCGAGTTCGAGTTCGGGTTCGAATTCTAGTTGGACTTCAAGTTCGGGTTCGAATTCGAGTTCGAGTTCGGGTTCGAGTTCATATTCGAGTTGGACTTCGAGTTCGGGTTCGAATTCTAGTTGGACTTCGAGTTCGGGTTCGAATTCGAGTTCGAGTTCGGTTTCGTATTTTGGTTCGAGTTCGAGATCGAGTTCAACGTTGAGTTCGACTTCGACTTCGAGTTCGACTTTTAGTTAGACTTCGAGTTCGGGTTCGAATTCGAGTTCGAGTTCGAATTCGAGTTGGACTGTGAGTTCGGGTTCGAATTCGAGTTCGAGTTCGAATTCCAGTTTGACTTCGAGTTCGGGTTCGAATTCGATTTCGAGTTCGAAATGGAGTTCATGTTCGACGTTTAGTTAGACATCGTGTTCGTGTTCCAATTCGAGTTCGAGTTCGAAATCGAGTTCGTTTTCGAGGTCGGGTTCGAGTTCGAGTTCGGATTCGAATTCTGGTTGGACTTCGAGTTCGAGTTCGAATTCGAGTTGGACTTCGAGTTCGGGTTCCAAATCGAGCTCGGGTTCGAATTCGAGATCGAGTGCGAATTCGAGTTGGACTTCGAGTTCGGGTTCGAATTCGAGTTCATGTTCGACTTTTAGTTAGACATCGTGTTCGTGTTCCAATTCGAATTCGAGTTCGGTTTCGAGTTTGGGTTTGAGTTCGGACTTGAGTTCGAGTTAGAGTTCGATTTCGCCATCTAGTTGGACTTTGAGTTCCGGTTCGAATCCGAGTTCGGGTTCGAAATCGAGTTCATGTTCGACTTTTAGTTAGACATCGTGTTCGTGTTCCAATTCGAATTCGAGTTCGTATTCGAGTTGGACTTCGAGTTCGGGTTCGACTTCTAGTTGGACTTCGAGGTCTGGCTCGAATTCGAGTTCGAGTTCGACTTCTAGTTGAACTTCGAGTTCGGGTTCGTATTCGAGTTCGAGATCAAAATCGAGTTCGGCTTCGACTTCTAGTTGGAACTTGAGTTCGGGTTCGAATTCATGTTCGAGTTCGAATTCGAGTTAGGTTTCGACTTCGAGTCCGACGTTGACTTGACTTCGAAATCGGGTTCGGATTCGAGTTCGAGTTCGAAGTCGAGTTCGAGTTCGAAATCAAGTTCGACTTCGAGTTCGAATTCGACTTCTAGTTGGACTTTGAGTTCCGGATCTAATTCGATTTGTAGTTCCAAATTGAGTTCGGGTTCGACTTCTAGTTGGACTTCGAGTTCGGATTCGAATTCTAGTTGGACTTCAAGTTCGGGTTCGAATTCGAGTTGGACTTAGAGTTCGGGTTCGAATTCCAATTCGAGTTCGAATTCGAGTTCGGTTTCGTGTTCCGGTTCGAGTTCGAGTTCGTGTTCGAATTCTAGTTCGAGTTCGTATTCGAGTTGGACTTCGAGTTCGTGTTCGAATTCTAGTTGGACTTCAAGTTCGGGTTCGAATTCGAGTTGGACTTAGATTTCGGATTCGAATTCCAGTTCGAGTTCGGTTTCGTATTTTGGTTCGAGTTCGAGTTCGACGTTGAGTTCGACTTCGACTTCAAGTTCGACTTCTAGTTGGACTTCGAGTTCGGATTCGAATTCTAGTTCGTGTTCGTATTCGAGTTGGACTTCGAGTTCGGGTTCGAATTCTAGCTGGCCTTCAAGTTCGGGTTCGAATTCGAGTTGGACTCTGAGTTCGGGTTCGAATTCGAGTTGGACTTCAAGTTCGGGCTCGAATTCGAGTTGGACTCTGAGTTCGGGTTCGAATTCGAGTTCGGTTTCGTGTTCCGGTTCGAGTTCGAGTTCGTGTTCGAATTCTAGTTCGAGTTCGTATTCGAGTTGGACTTCGAGTTCGGGTTCGAATTCGAGTTGGACTTAGAGTTCGGATTCGAATTCCAGTTCGAGTTCGGTTTCGTATTTTGGTTCGAGTTCGAGTTCGAGTTCGAGTTCGACGTTGAGTTCGACTTCGACTTCAAGTTCGACTTCTAGTTGGACTTCGAGTTCGGATTCGAATTCTAGTTCGTGTTCGTATTCGAGTTGGACTTCGAGTTCGGGTTCGAATTCGAGTTGGACTCTGAGTTCGGGTTCGAATTCGAGTTCGAGTTCGACTTCTAGTTGAACTTCGATTTCGGATTCGTGTTCGAGTTCGAAATCGAGTTCGTTTTCGAGTTCGGGTTCGACTTCTAGTTGGACTTCGAGGTCTGGCTCGAATTCGAGTTCGAGTTCGACTTCTAGTTGAACTTCGAGTTCGGGTTCGTATTCGAGTTCGAGATCAAAATCGAGTTCGGCTTCGACTTCTAGTTGGAACTTGAGTTCGGGTTCGAATTCATGTTCGAGTTCGAATTCGAGTTAGGTTTCGACTTCGAGTCCGACGTTGACTTGACTTCGAAATCGGGTTCGGATTCGAGTTCGAGTTCGAAGTCGAGTTCGAGTTCGAAATCAAGTTCGACTTCGAGTTCGAATTCGACTTCTAGTTGGATTTTGAGTTCCGGATCTAATTCGATTTGTAGTTCCAATTTGAGTTCGGGTTCGACTTCTAGTTGGACTTCGAGTTCGGATTCGAATTCTAGTTGGACTTCAAGTTCGGGTTCGAATTCGAGTTGGACTCTGAGTTAGGGTTCGAATTCGAGTTCGAGTTCGACTTCGAGTTGGACTTAGAGTTCGGGTTCGAATTCCAGTTCGAGTTCGAATTCGAGTTCGGTTTCGTGTTCCGGTTCGAGTTCGAGTTCGTGTTCGAATTCTAGTTCGAGTTCGTATTCGAGTTGGACTTCGAGTTCGGGTTCGAATTCGAGTTGGACTTAGAGTTCGGATTCGAATTCCATTTCGAGTTCGGTTTCGTATTTTGGTTCGAGTTCGAGTTCGACGTTGAGTTCGACTTCGACTTCAAGTTCGACTTCTAGTTGGACTTCGAGTTCGGATTCGAATTCTAGTTCGTGTTCGTATTCGAGTTGGACTTCGAGTTCCCGTTCGAATTCTAGTTGGACTTCAAGTTCGGGTTCGAATTCGAGTTGGACTCTGAGTTCGGGTTCGAATTCGAGTTGGACTTCAAGTTCGGGTTCGAATTCGAGTTGGACTCTGAGTTCGGGTTCGAATTCGAGTTCGAGTTCGACTTCGAGTTGGACTTAGAGTTCGGGTTCGTATTCGAGTTCGGTTTCGTGTTCCGGTTCGAGTTCGAGTTCGGGTTCGAATTCTAGTTGGACTTCAAGTTCGGGTTCGAATTCGAGTTCGAGTTCGGGTTCGAGTTCATATTCGAGTTGGACTTCGAGTTCGGGTTCGAATTCTAGTTGGACTTCGAGTTCGGGTTCGAATTCGAGTTCGAGTTCGGTTTCGTATTTTGGTTCGAGTTCGAGTTCGAGTTCGACTTCGAGTTGGACTTAGAGTTCGGGTTCGAATTCCAGTTCGAGTTCGAATTCGAGTTCGGTTTCGTGTTCCGGTTCGAGTTCGAGTTCGTGTTCGAATTCTAGTTCGAGTTCGTATTCGAGTTGGACTTCGAGTTCGGGTTCGAATTCTAGTTGGACTTCAAGTTCGGGTTCGAATTCGAGTTGGACTCTGAGTTCGGGTTCGAATTCGAGTTGGACTTCAAGTTCGGGCTCGAATTCGAGTTGGACTCTGAGTTCGGGTTCGAATTCGAGTTCGGTTTCGTGTTCCGGTTCGAGTTCGAGTTCGTGTTCGAATTCTAGTTCGAGTTCGTATTCGAGTTGGACTTCGAGTTCGGGTTCGAATTCGAGTTGGACTTAGAGTTCGGATTCGAATTCCAGTTCGAGTTCGGTTTCGTATTTTGGTTCGAGTTCGAGTTCGAGTTCGAGTTCGACGTTGAGTTCGACTTCGACTTCAAGTTCGACTTCTAGTTGGACTTCGAGTTCGGATTCGAATTCTAGTTCGTGTTCGTATTCGAGTTGGACTTCGAGTTCGGGTTCGAATTCGAGTTGGACTCTGAGTTCGGGTTCGAATTCGAGTTCGAGTTCGACTTCTAGTTGAACTTCGATTTCGGATTCGTGTTCGAGTTCGAAATCGAGTTCGTTTTCGAGTTCGGGTTCGACTTCTAGTTGGACTTCGAGGTCTGGCTCGAATTCGAGTTCGAGTTCGACTTCTAGTTGAACTTCGAGTTCGGGTTCGTATTCGAGTTCGAGATCAAAATCGAGTTCGACTTCGACTTCTAGTTGGAACTTGAGTTCGGGTTCGAATTCATGTTCGAGTTCGAATTCGAGTTAGGTTTCGACTTCGAGTCCGACGTTGACTTGACTTCGAAATCGGGTTCGGATTCGAGTTCGAGTTCGAAGTCGAGTTCGAGTTCGAAATCAAGTTCGACTTCGAGTTCGAATTCGACTTCTAGTTGGATTTTGAGTTCCGGATCTAATTCGATTTGTAGTTCCAAATTGAGTTCGGGTTCGACTTCTAGTTGGACTTCGAGTTCGGATTCGAATTCTAGTTGGACTTCAAGTTCGGGTTCGAATTCGAGTTGGACTCTGAGTTAGGGTTCGAATTCGAGTTCGAGTTCGACTTCGAGTTGGACTTAGAGTTCGGGTTCGAATTCCAGTTCGAGTTCGAATTCGAGTTCGGTTTCGTGTTCCGGTTCGAGTTCGAGTTCGTGTTCGAATTCTAGTTCGAGTTCGTATTCGAGTTGGACTTCGAGTTCGGGTTCGAATTCGAGTTGGACTTAGAGTTCGGATTCGAATTCCATTTCGAGTTCGGTTTCGTATTTTGGTTCGAGTTCGAGTTCGACGTTGAGTTCGACTTCGACTTCAAGTTCGACTTCTAGTTGGACTTCGAGTTCGGATTCGAATTCTAGTTCGTGTTCGTATTCGAGTTGGACTTCGAGTTCCCGTTCGAATTCTAGTTGGACTTCAAGTTCGGGTTCGAATTCGAGTTGGACTCTGAGTTCGGGTTCGAATTCGAGTTGGACTTCAAGTTCGGGTTCGAATTCGAGTTGGACTCTGAGTTCGGGTTCGAATTCGAGTTCGAGTTCGACTTCGAGTTGGACTTAGAGTTCGGGTTCGTATTCGAGTTCGGTTTCGTGTTCCGGTTCGAGTTCGAGTTCGGGTTCGAATTCTAGTTGGACTTCAAGTTCGGGTTCGAATTCGAGTTCGAGTTCGGGTTCGAGTTCATATTCGAGTTGGACTTCGAGTTCGGGTTCGAATTCTAGTTGGACTTCGAGTTCGGGTTCGAATTCGAGTTCGAGTTCGGTTTCGTATTTTGGTTCGAGTTCGAGTTCGAGTTCGACTTCGAGTTGGACTTAGAGTTCGGGTTCGAATTCCAGTTCGAGTTCGAATTCGAGTTCGGTTTCGTGTTCCGGTTCGAGTTCGAGTTCGTGTTCGAATTCTAGTTCGAGTTCGTATTCGAGTTGGACTTCGAGTTCGGGTTCGAATTCTAGTTGGACTTCAAGTTCGGATTCGAATTCCATTTCGAGTTCGGTTTCGTATTTTGGTTCGAGTTCGAGTTCGAGTTCGAGTTCGACGTTGAGTTCGACTTCGACTTCAAGTTCGACTTCTAGTTGGACTTCGAGTTCGGATTCGAATTCTAGTTCGTGTTCGTATTCGAGTTGGACTTCGAGTTCCCGTTCGAATTCTAGTTGGACTTCAAGTTCGGGTTCGAATTCGAGTTGGACTCTGAGTTCGGGTTCGAATTCGAGTTGGACTTCAAGTTCGGGTTCGAATTCGAGTTGGACTCTGAGTTCGGGTTCGAATTCGAGTTCGAGTTCGACTTCGAGTTGGACTTAGAGTTCGGGTTCGTATTCGAGTTCGGTTTCGTGTTCCGGTTCGAGTTCGAGTTCGGGTTCGAATTCTAGTTGGACTTCAAGTTCGGGTTCGAATTCGAGTTCGAGTTCGGGTTCGAGTTCATATTCGAGTTGGACTTCGAGTTCGGGTTCGAATTCTAGTTGGACTTCGAGTTCGGGTTCGAATTCGAGTTCGAGTTCGGTTTCGTATTTTGGTTCGAGTTCGAGATCGAGTTCAACGTTGAGTTCGACTTCGACTTCGAGTTCGACTTTTAGTTAGACTTCGAGTTCGGGTTCGAATTCGAGTTCGAGTTCGAATTCGAGTTGGACTGTGAGTTCGGGTTCGAATTCGAGTTCGAGTTCGAATTCCAGTTTGACTTCGAGTTCGGGTTCGAATTCGATTTCGAGTTCGAAATGGAGTTCATGTTCGACGTTTAGTTAGACATCGTGTTCGTGTTCCAATTCGAGTTCGAGTTCGAAATCGAGTTCGTTTTCGAGGTCGGGTTCGAGTTCGAGTTCGGATTCGAATTCTGGTTGGACTTCGAGTTCGAGTTCGAATTCGAGTTGGACTTCGAGTTCGGGTTCCAAATCGAGCTCGGGTTCGAATTCGAGATCGAGTGCGAATTCGAGTTGGACTTCGAGTTCGGGTTCGAATTCGAGTTCATGTTCGACTTTTAGTTAGACATCGTGTTCGTGTTCCAATTCGAATTCGAGTTCGGTTTCGAGTTTGGGTTTGAGTTCGGACTTGAGTTCGAGTTCGAGTTCGATTTCGCCATCTAGTTGGACTTTGAGTTCCGGTTCGAATCCGAGTTCGGGTTCGAAATCGAGTTCATGTTCGACTTTTAGTTAGACATCGTGTTCGTGTTCCAATTCGAATTCGAGTTCGTATTCGAGTTGGACTTCGAGTTCGGGTTCGACTTCTAGTTGGACTTCGAGGTCTGGCTCGAATTCGAGTTCGAGTTCGACTTCTAGTTGAACTTCGAGTTCGGGTTCGTATTCGAGTTCGAGATCAAAATCGAGTTCGGCTTCGACTTCTAGTTGGAACTTGAGTTCGGGTTCGAATTCATGTTCGAGTTCGAATTCGAGTTAGGTTTCGACTTCGAGTCCGACGTTGACTTGACTTCGAAATCGGGTTCGGATTCGAGTTCGAGTTCGAAGTCGAGTTCGAGTTCGAAATCAAGTTCGACTTCGAGTTCGAATTCGACTTCTAGTTGGACTTTGAGTTCCGGATCTAATTCGATTTGTAGTTCCAAATTGAGTTCGGGTTCGACTTCTAGTTGGACTTCGAGTTCGGATTCGAATTCTAGTTGGACTTCAAGTTCGGGTTCGAATTCGAGTTGGACTTAGAGTTCGGGTTCGAATTCCAATTCGAGTTCGAATTCGAGTTCGGTTTCGTGTTCCGGTTCGAGTTCGAGTTCGTGTTCGAATTCTAGTTCGAGTTCGTATTCGAGTTGGACTTCGAGTTCGTGTTCGAATTCTAGTTGGACTTCAAGTTCGGGTTCGAATTCGAGTTGGACTTAGATTTCGGATTCGAATTCCAGTTCGAGTTCGGTTTCGTATTTTGGTTCGAGTTCGAGTTCGACGTTGAGTTCGACTTCGACTTCAAGTTCGACTTCTAGTTGGACTTCGAGTTCGGATTCGAATTCTAGTTCGTGTTCGTATTCGAGTTGGACTTCGAGTTCGGGTTCGAATTCTAGCTGGCCTTCAAGTTCGGGTTCGAATTCGAGTTGGACTCTGAGTTCGGGTTCGAATTCGAGTTGGACTTCAAGTTCGGGCTCGAATTCGAGTTGGACTCTGAGTTCGGGTTCGAATTCGAGTTCGTGTTCGACTTCGAGTTGGACTTAGAGTTCGGGTTCGTATTCGAGTTCGAGTTCGAAATCGAGTTCGTTTTCGAGTTCGGGTTCGACTTCTAGTTGGACTTCGAGGTCTGGCTCGAATTCGAGTTCGAGTTCGACTTCTAGTTGAACTTCGAGTTCGGGTTCGTATTCGAGTTCGAGATCAAAATCGAGTTCGGCTTCGACTTCTAGTTGGAACTTGAGTTCGGGTTCGAATTCATGTTCGAGTTCGAATTCGAGTTAGGTTTCGACTTCGAGTCCGACGTTGACTTGACTTCGAAATCGGGTTCGGATTCGAGTTCGAGTTCGAAGTCGAGTTCGAGTTCGAAATCAAGTTCGACTTCGAGTTCGAATTCGACTTCTAGTTGGATTTTGAGTTCCGGATCTAATTCGATCTGTAGTTCCAATTTGAGTTCGGGTTCGACTTCTAGTTGGACTTCGAGTTCGGATTCGAATTCTAGTTGGACTTCAAGTTCGGGTTCGAATTCGAGTTGGACTCTGAGTTAGGGTTCGAATTCGAGTTCGAGTTCGACTTCGAGTTGGACTTAGAGTTCGGGTTCGAATTCCAGTTCGAGTTCGAATTCGAGTTCGGTTTCGTGTTCCGGTTCGAGTTCGAGTTCGTGTTCGAATTCTAGTTCGAGTTCGTATTCGAGTTGGACTTCGAGTTCGGGTTCGAATTCGAGTTGGACTTAGAGTTCGGATTCGAATTCCATTTCGAGTTCGGTTTCGTATTTTGGTTCGAGTTCGAGTTCGACGTTGAGTTCGACTTCGACTTCAAGTTCGACTTCTAGTTGGACTTCGAGTTCGGATTCGAATTCTAGTTCGTGTTCGTATTCGAGTTGGACTTCGAGTTCCCGTTCGAATTCTAGTTGGACTTCAAGTTCGGGTTCGAATTCGAGTTGGACTCTGAGTTCGGGTTCGAATTCGAGTTGGACTTCAAGTTCGGGTTCGAATTCGAGTTGGACTCTGAGTTCGGGTTCGAATTCGAGTTCGAGTTCGACTTCGAGTTGGACTTAGAGTTCGGGTTCGTATTCGAGTTCGGTTTCGTGTTCCGGTTCGAGTTCGAGTTCGGGTTCGAATTCTAGTTGGACTTCAAGTTCGGGTTCGAATTCGAGTTCGAGTTCGGGTTCGAGTTCATATTCGAGTTGGACTTCGAGTTCGGGTTCGAATTCTAGTTGGACTTCGAGTTCGGGTTCGAATTCGAGTTCGAGTTCGGTTTCGTATTTTGGTTCGAGTTCGAGTTCGAGTTCGACTTCGAGTTGGACTTAGAGTTCGGGTTCGAATTCCAGTTCGAGTTCGAATTCGAGTTCGGTTTCGTGTTCCGGTTCGAGTTCGAGTTCGTGTTCGAATTCTAGTTCGAGTTCGTATTCGAGTTGGACTTCGAGTTCGGGTTCGAATTCTAGTTGGACTTCAAGTTCGGGTTCGAATTCGAGTTGGACTCTGAGTTCGGGTTCGAATTCGAGTTGGACTTCAAGTTCGGGCTCGAATTCGAGTTGGACTCTGAGTTCGGGTTCGAATTCGAGTTCGGTTTCGTGTTCCGGTTCGAGTTCGAGTTCGTGTTCGAATTCTAGTTCGAGTTCGTATTCGAGTTGGACTTCGAGTTCGGGTTCGAATTCGAGTTGGACTTAGAGTTCGGATTCGAATTCCAGTTCGAGTTCGGTTTCGTATTTTGGTTCGAGTTCGAGTTCGAGTTCGAGTTCGACGTTGAGTTCGACTTCGACTTCAAGTTCGACTTCTAGTTGGACTTCGAGTTCGGATTCGAATTCTAGTTCGTGTTCGTATTCGAGTTGGACTTCGAGTTCGGGTTCGAATTCGAGTTGGACTCTGAGTTCGGGTTCGAATTCGAGTTCGAGTTCGACTTCTAGTTGAACTTCGATTTCGGATTCGTGTTCGAGTTCGAAATCGAGTTCGTTTTCGAGTTCGGGTTCGACTTCTAGTTGGACTTCGAGGTCTGGCTCGAATTCGAGTTCGAGTTCGACTTCTAGTTGAACTTCGAGTTCGGGTTCGTATTCGAGTTCGAGATCAAAATCGAGTTCGACTTCGACTTCTAGTTGGAACTTGAGTTCGGGTTCGAATTCATGTTCGAGTTCGAATTCGAGTTAGGTTTCGACTTCGAGTCCGACGTTGACTTGACTTCGAAATCGGGTTCGGATTCGAGTTCGAGTTCGAAGTCGAGTTCGAGTTCGAAATCAAGTTCGACTTCGAGTTCGAATTCGACTTCTAGTTGGATTTTGAGTTCCGGATCTAATTCGATTTGTAGTTCCAAATTGAGTTCGGGTTCGACTTCTAGTTGGACTTCGAGTTCGGATTCGAATTCTAGTTGGACTTCAAGTTCGGGTTCGAATTCGAGTTGGACTCTGAGTTAGGGTTCGAATTCGAGTTCGAGTTCGACTTCGAGTTGGACTTAGAGTTCGGGTTCGAATTCCAGTTCGAGTTCGAATTCGAGTTCGGTTTCGTGTTCCGGTTCGAGTTCGAGTTCGTGTTCGAATTCTAGTTCGAGTTCGTATTCGAGTTGGACTTCGAGTTCGGGTTCGAATTCGAGTTGGACTTAGAGTTCGGATTCGAATTCCATTTCGAGTTCGGTTTCGTATTTTGGTTCGAGTTCGAGTTCGAGTTCGAGTTCGACGTTGAGTTCGACTTCGACTTCAAGTTCGACTTCTAGTTGGACTTCGAGTTCGGATTCGAATTCTAGTTCGTGTTCGTATTCGAGTTGGACTTCGAGTTCGGGTTCGAATTCGAGTTGGACTCTGAGTTCGGGTTCGAATTCGAGTTCGAGTTCGACTTCGAGTTGGACTTAGAGTTCGGGTTCGTATTCGAGTTCGGTTTCGTGTTCCGGTTCGAGTTCGAGTTCGGGTTCGAATTCTAGTTGGACTTCGAGTTCGGGTTCGAATTCGAGTTCGAGTTCGACTTCGAGTTGGACTTCAAGTTCGGGTTCGAATTCGAGTTCGAGATCGAATTCCAGTTTGACTTCGAGTTCGGTTTCGAATTCGATTTGGAGTTCGAAATCGAGTTCATGTTCGACTTTTAGTTAGACATCGTGTTCGTGTTCCAAATCGAGTTCGAGTTGGGTTTCGAGTCCGTGTTCGACTTCTAGTTGGACTTCGAGTTCGTGTTCGAATTCTAGTTCGAGTTCGTATTCGAGTTGGACTTCGAGTTCGGGTTCGAATTCGAGTTGGACTTAGAGTTCGGATTCGAATTCCAGTTCGAGTTCGGTTTCGTATTTTGGTTCGAGTTCGACGTTGAGTTCGACTTCGACTTCAAGTTCGACTTCTAGTTGGACTTCGAGTTCGGATTCGAATTCTAGTTCGTGTTCGTATTCGAGTTGGACTTCGAGTTCCCGTTCGAATTCTAGTTGGACTTCAAGTTCGGGTTCGAATTCGAGTTGGACTCTGAGTTCGGGTTCGAATTCGAGTTGGACTTCAAGTTCGGGTTCGAATTCGAGTTGGACTCTGAGTTCGGGTTCGAATTCGAGTTCGAGTTCGACTTCGAGTTGGACTTAGAGTTCGGGTTCGTATTCGAGTTCGGTTTCGTGTTCCGGTTCGAGTTCGAGTTCGGGTTCGAATTCTAGTTGGACTTCAAGTTCGGGTTCGAATTCGAGTTCGAGTTCGGGTTCGAGTTCATATTCGAGTTGGACTTCGAGTTCGGGTTCGAATTCTAGTTGGACTTCGAGTTCGGGTTCGAATTCGAGTTCGAGTTCGGTTTCGTATTTTGGTTCGAGTTCGAGTTCGAGTTCGACTTCGAGTTGGACTTAGAGTTCGGGTTCGAATTCCAGTTCGAGTTCGAATTCGAGTTCGGTTTCGTGTTCCGGTTCGAGTTCGAGTTCGTGTTCGAATTCTAGTTCGAGTTCGTATTCGAGTTGGACTTCGAGTTCGGGTTCGAATTCTAGTTGGACTTCAAGTTCGGGTTCGAATTCGAGTTGGACTCTGAGTTCGGGTTCGAATTCGAGTTGGACTTCAAGTTCGGGCTCGAATTCGAGTTGGACTCTGAGTTCGGGTTCGAATTCGAGTTCGGTTTCGTGTTCCGGTTCGAGTTCGAGTTCGTGTTCGAATTCTAGTTCGAGTTCGTATTCGAGTTGGACTTCGAGTTCGGGTTCGAATTCGAGTTGGACTTAGAGTTCGGATTCGAATTCCAGTTCGAGTTCGGTTTCGTATTTTGGTTCGAGTTCGAGTTCGAGTTCGAGTTCGACGTTGAGTTCGACTTCGACTTCAAGTTCGACTTCTAGTTGGACTTCGAGTTCGGATTCGAATTCTAGTTCGTGTTCGTATTCGAGTTGGACTTCGAGTTCGGGTTCGAATTCGAGTTGGACTCTGAGTTCGGGTTCGAATTCGAGTTCGAGTTCGACTTCGAGTTGGACTTAGAGTTCGGGTTCGTATTCGAGTTCGGTTTCGTGTTCCGGTTCGAGTTCGAGTTCGGGTTCGAATTCTAGTTGGACTTCGAGTTCGGGTTCGAATTCGAGTTCGAGTTCGACTTCGAGTTGGACTTCAAGTTCGGGTTCGAATTCGAGTTCGAGATCGAATTCCAGTTTGACTTCGAGTTCGGTTTCGAATTCGATTTGGAGTTCGAAATCGAGTTCATGTTCGACTTTTAGTTAGACATCGTGTTCGTGTTCCAAATCGAGTTCGAGTTGGGTTTCGAGTCCGTGTTCGACTTCTAGTTGGACTTCGAGTTCGTGTTCGAATTCTAGTTCGAGTTCGTATTCGAGTTGGACTTCGAGTTCGGGTTCGAATTCGAGTTGGACTTAGAGTTCGGATTCGAATTCCAGTTCGAGTTCGGTTTCGTATTTTGGTTCGAGTTCGACGTTGAGTTCGACTTCGACTTCAAGTTCGACTTCTAGTTGGACTTCGAGTTCGGATTCGAATTCTAGTTCGAGTTCGGGTTCGAGTTCATATTCGAGTTGGACTTCGAGTTCGGGTTCGAATTCTAGTTGGACTTCGAGTTCGGGTTCGAATTCGAGTTCGAGTTCGACTTCGAGTTGGACTTAGAGTTCGGGTTCGAATTGCAGTTCGAGTTCGAAATTGGGTTCGACTTCTATTTGAACTTCGAGTTCGGGTTCGTATTCGAGTTCGAGTTCGAAATCGAGTTGGGCTTCGACTTCTAGTTGGACTTTGAGTTCGGTTTCGAATTCGTGTTCGAGTTCGAATTCGAGTTCGGTTTCGTGTTCCGGTTCGAGTTCGAGATCAAGTTCAACGTTGAGTTCGACTTTTAGTTAGAAATCGAGTTCGGGTTCGAATTCGAGTTCGAGTTCGTATTCGAGTTGGACTTCGAGTTCGGGTTCGAATTCGAGTTGGACTTAGAGTTCGGATTCGAATTCCAGTTCGAGTTCGGTTTCGTATTTTGGTTCGAGTTCGAGTTCGAGTTCGAGTTCGACGTTGAGTTCGACTTCGACTTCAAGTTCGACTTCTAGTTGGACTTCGAGTTCGGATTCGAATTCTAGTTCGTGTTCGTATTCGAGTTGGACTTCGAGTTCCCGTTCGAATTCTAGTTGGACTTCAAGTTCGGGTTCGAATTCGAGTTGGACTCTGAGTTCGGGTTCGAATTCGAGTTGGACTTCAAGTTCGGGTTCGAATTCGAGTTGGACTCTGAGTTCGGGTTCGAATTCGAGTTCGAGTTCGACTTCGAGTTGGACTTAGAGTTCGGGTTCGTATTCGAGTTCGGTTTCGTGTTCCGGTTCGAGTTCGAGTTCGGGTTCGAATTCTAGTTGGACTTCGAGTTCGGGTTCGAATTCGAGTTCGAGTTCGACTTCGAGTTGGACTTCAAGTTCGGGTTCGAATTCGAGTTCGAGTTCGGGTTCGAGTTCATATTCGAGTTGGACTTCGAGTTCGGGTTCGAATTCTAGTTGGACTTCGAGTTCGGGTTCGAATTCGAGTTCGAG
>NW_027274921.1:0-75637 GCF_030028105.1 Mobula birostris
GAGGGTTGCAGGGGACAGGCCAAATTTCGTTAGTTTTCTCAGGAAGTAAAGACGCTGGTGGGCCTTCTAGGCAGTGGACTCTGCTTGGTTGGACCAAGTCAGGTCATTTATGATACTGACCCCGAGGAACTTAAAGCTTTTGACCTGTTCCACTTGCGCACCACCGATGTAAATTGGGTCTTGTGGTCCGCTACTCCTTCTGAAGTCAACAACCGATTCCTTTGTCTTGCCGACGTTGAGGGATAGGTTATTGTCTTCGCACCATGCCACCAGGTTCTTAATTTCCTCTCTGTACTCAAACTCATCATTACTCGAGATACGGCCTACGATTGTGAAGCGCAACGCCTCCCACGTGTCGGGATTAAATCCCGTCTGACGATTTTCCAGCCCGCTTCTCCAGCTGGTCCAGATTCCTCTTCAAGCTCTGATAGTCTTGCTCGCTCTCCACTGCACCCCCAATCATAGAGTCATCCAGAAATCCGCTGGTCCAGTTTACCACATTATCAACCAGGTCGTTGATGTAGGTGACCAACAACAACAACGGACCCAGCACCGATCCCTGCGGGACTCCACAAGTCACAGGCCTCCAGTCGGAGAGGCGACCCTCTCCTACCACTCTCTGGCGTCTCCCGCAAAGCCAACGTCCAGTCCGATTTACTCCCTCATCCTGAATCCCGAGCGACTGGACCTTTCTGACCAACCTCCCGTGCGGGACCTTGCCAAATCCCCTGCTAAAGTCCACGTAGACAGCATCCGCTGCGTCCTCTTCATCCCCTTCCCTTTCATTCCAAAAATGCCACAAGATCGGTCAGACACGACCCACCACGCACGAAGCCATGATAACTTATCCTTAATCAGTCCCTGACTATCCAAATGTTCTTACCTTCCTGAGAACACCTTCTGATAACTTTTCCTGGTACCTTCTTCAAAAGAACTCCACAAGATCGGTCAGACACGACCCACCACGCACGGGGCCACGCTGACTTATCCTTAATCAGTCCCTGTCTATCCAAATATTCATACCTTCCTGAGAACACCTTCCAGTACCTGTCCAACTACTGATAATCAGGCCTGTAATCTCCTGGTTTATTTTTAGAGCCTTCCTTAAACACCAGAACAATGTTGGCCGTCCTCCAATTCCCCCGGCACCTCGCCTGTCCCCAAGGGTGATTTAAATATCTCTGCTCGGGCCCGGCAGCCTCTGCAGGGTCTGAGGGAGCACCCCGACAGGCCCTGGGGTCTTCTCCGCCCGGGTTTGCCTCGAGCCTGCGATCTGCCACCCGCGCAGGGTCCACGAAGCGGAGGCCGCTTTGCCTCACTTCTGTGGGCCCTGCGTCCGGCTCCTGAGCGAACGCGGATGTGAAGAACGGACATTTCGGATCTCCCCCGGCCCCCTCTCTTTTGGAACCACACGCAGATGACCAGCCTGATCTGCCAGAGGACCGATCCTGTCCCTCGCAATCCTTCGGCCCGAAACGCGCCTGCGGAATCCCTCTGGGTTCTCAAGCCAAGCCAAGTCAAGTCACTTCCTACTGTCGTTTCGACCATGACAGCTGAGGTGGACCACCAACACCTCGCTGCTTGCTAAATGTGAGCTTATCCACTTTGGTGGCAGGAACAGGAAAACAGATTATTATCTGAATGGTGGCCAATTAGGAAAAGGGGAGGTGCAACGAGACCTGGGTGTCATTATACACCAGTCATTGAAAGTGGGCATGCAGGTACAGCAGGCGGTGAAAAAGGCGAATGGTATGCTGGCATTTATAGCGAGAGGATTCAAGTATAGGAGCAGGGAGGTACTACTGCAGTTGTACAAGGCCTTGGTGAGACCACACCTGGAGTATTGACCATAAGACCATCAGACAAAGGAGCAGAAGTAGGCCATTCGGCCCATCGAGACTACTCCGCCATTGTATCATGAGCTGATCCATTTTCTCCTATTTAGTCTCCCCTGCCTTCTCACCATAACCTTTGATGCCCTGGTTACTCAGATACCTATCAATCTCTCCCTTAAATACACCCAATGACTTGGCCTCCACTGCTGCCCGTGGCAACAAATTCCATAGATTCACCACCCTCTGACTAAAAAAGTTTCTTCGCATTTCTGTTCTGAATGGGCGCCCTTCAATCCTTAAGTCATGCCCTCTCGTACTAGACTCTCCCGTCATGGGAAACAACTTTGCCACATCCATTCTGTCCATGCCTTTCAACATTCAAAATGTTTCTATGAGGTCTCCCCTCATTCTTCTAAACTCCAAAGTTGTGTGCAGTTTTGGTCCCCTAATCTGAGGAAAGACATCCTTGCCATAGAGGGAGTACAAAGAAGGTTCACCAGATTGATTCCTGGGATGGCAGGACTTTCATGTGATGAAAGACTGGATCGACGAGGCTTATACTCGCTGGAATTTAGAAGATTGACGGGGGGATCTTATTGAAACGTATAAAATCCTAAAGGAATTGGACAGGCTAGATGCAGGAAGATTGTTCCCGACGTTGGAAAGTCCAGAACGAGGGGTCACAGTTTGAGGATAAAGGGGAAGCCTTTTAGGGACGAGATTAGGAAAAACTTCTTCACACAGAGAGTGGTGAATCTGTGGAATTCTCTGCCACAGGAAACAGTTGAGGCCAGTTCATTGACTATATTTAAGAGGGAGTTAGATATGACCCTTGTGGCTACGGGGATCAGGGGGTATGGAGAGAAGGCAGGTATAGGGTTCTGAGTTGGATGATCAGCCATGATCGTACTGAATGGCGGTACAGGCTCGAAGGGCCGAATGGCCTACTCCTGCACCTACTTTCTATGTCTCTATGTAAAAAAAAAGGGCACAGCAAAGACTCTTCTTCCCCAGAAAGCTGAAACAGGCCGAACTCCCCACAAAAGCTGTCGCTTCAACTTCTGCGGAAGCAGAAGTGCGACCACCCTGACCAACGGCGCCACCGTGTGGTGTGCCGGCTGCACGGCCGCCGGGCGACAACACCCGCGTCGCGGGGCGAAGGCGGCCCGGCAAGTTGGCAGGAGGGAGCTCCCAGGACTGGACGCCATCTATCCCGGCAGACTCAGGAGGAAAGCAATCAGCATGACCAGAGACACCACACACCCCGGCCACTCCCGGTCTGACCCGCTGCCGTCCGGCAAAAGGTTCAGGGCACTCAAAAGCCAGAACAAATAGACTGAGGGACAGCTTCTACCCCAGAGCTGTGGCCTCCGTCACAAAGAGCAATGACTGAAATTTTGTGCTTTACTGTGATATTCTAGTACTGCTGCAACTTATTTTCTGCTGCTTATCTGTTTAATACTGTTTTTCTATTACTGCCTTGTTTTAGAAACAGAAAATAGGTGCAGGAGTAGGCCATTCGGCCCTTTGGGTCTGCACCGCCATTCAGTACGATCATGGCTGATCATCCAACTCAGAACCCTGTACCTGCCTTCCCTCCATACCCCCTGATCCCTTTAGCCACAAGGGCCGTATCTAACTCCCTCTCAAATATAGCCAATGAACTGGCCTCAACTGTTTCCTGTGGCAGAGAATTCCACAGATTCACCACTCTCTGTGTGAAGAAGTTTTTCCTCATCTCGGTCCTAAAAGGGAAACCTCAACTGTGGCCCTCTTCAGGACTTCCCACACATCGGGAACAATATTCCTGCATCTAGCCTGTCCAATCCTCTTTAGGATTTTATACGTTTCAATCAGATCCCCCCTCAATCTGTTCTAAATTCCAACGAGTACAAGCCCAGTTCATCCAGTCTTTCTTCTCATATGAAAGTCCTGCCATCCCAGGAATCAATCTGGTGAACCTTCTTTGTACTCCCTCTATGGCAAGATGTCTTTCCTCAGATTAGGGGGACCAAAACTGCACACAATACTCCAGGTGTGGTCTCACCAAGGCCTTGTACAACTGCAGTAGTACCTCCCTGCGCCTGTACTCGAATCCTCTCGCTATAAATGCCAGCATACCATTCCCCTTTTTCACCGCCTGCTGTACCTGCATGCCCACTTTCAATGACTGGTGTATAATGACACCCAGGTCTCGTTGCACCTCCCCTTTTCCTAATCGGCCACCATTCAGATAATAATCTGTTTTCCTATTTTTTTTGCCACAAAGTGGATAACTTCACATTTATCCACATTAAATTGCATCTGCCATGAATTTGCCCACTCACCTAACCTATCCAAGTCACTCTGCATCCTCTTAGCATCCTCCTCACAGCTAACACTGCCACCCAGCTTCGTGTCATCCGCAAACTTGGAGATGCTGCATTTAATTCCCTCATCCAAGTCATTAATATATATTGTAACAACTGGGGTCCCAGCACTGAGCCTTGCGGTACCCCACTAGTCACCGCCTGCCATTCTGAAAAGGTCCCGTTTATTCCCACTCTTTGCTTCCTGTCTGCCAACCAATTCTCTATCCACATCAATACCATACCCCCAATACCGTGTGCTTTAAGTTTGCACACACTAATCTCCTGTGTGGGACCTTGTCAAAAGCCTTTTGAAAATCCAAATATACCACATCCACTGGTTCTCCCCTATCCACCCTGCTAGTTACATCCTCAAAAAATTCTATGAGATTCGTCAGACATGATTTTCCTTTCACAAATCCATGCTGACTTTGTCCGATCATTTCACCGCTTTCCAAATGTGCTGTTATCACATCCTTGATAACTGACTCCAGCAGTTTCCCCACCACCGACGTTAGGCTAACCGGTCTATATGTTTTCATCTACCGCTTTATTTAGTTGCCAGAGGGGAAGCCAAACAGAGTTTCATTGTACCTATGTAGAATGACAATAAATATCGTTCAGTTCAGTTCAATTCAATTGAACTCAATTCAATTCAATTCAGTTCAGTTCAATTCAATTCAATTCAATTCAATTCAGTTCAGTTCAGTTCAATTCAATTCAATTCAATTCATAACTGCTGGTGCAGTGCACAGTAAAAACAGGACAACGTTTTTCAGGACCATGGTGCTACGTGAAACGACGCAAGAACTACCCTGAACGACTTAAAGCAACACAAAAACTACACGGGACTACCCAGACCTACCCAGGACTGTGCAAGGTGCACAAAACAGTGCGGGCATTGCGATAATTAACGAACAAGACAATAGGCACGGTAGAGGGCACAGTAGGTTGGTGTCAGTCCAGGCTCTGGGTACTGAAGGATGTTCCTTCACCCTGTCCGCCCGAGCGACCTCACGCCTTCTTTCCGCCCTCCTGATTTCCATCCAGACTGTCCTCTTGCATTACTTCTCCCCCTCGAGTCCCTCGTTTGCTCCGGCCTGACGGTACCCGCCGGGCACCTCCTTCTCCTGAACCAGGGCCTCGACATCTCCCGACAACCAGGGTTGCATAAACCCTGCCTTGTGTTGTGACGGAGTGTCGCGGAGACAGCCCGGCACGTCCCCAGCCTCTCCTCCGCAGACTCTGTCCACACCTCCCGCTGGCTGGGGTAAAGACCCCCACCCTCCCCGGACATTCTCTCTCCCACCCCCCCCATCAGGCAGGGGATACAGAAGCCCGAACGCACATCCCACCAGGATCAATGAGGGCTTTTACCCCGCTGTGATCAGACTATCGGACCGTCCCCTGGGACGATCAGATAGACCCCTGACCTCACGATCTACCCCGCCGCAGCCCCCTTGCGCCTCATCGTCCGCCTGCTCTGCACTCTGTCAGTAACTGTGACACTTTATTCTGCGTACTGTTACTATTTGACCTTGTTCTACCTCGATGTTCTGAGCAATTATCTGATTCGTGTCCCTGTCTGAGTGTTGTTAATGTACCTGCCTTGACCACTTTTCCTGGCAGCTCCTTCCACAGACAGACCACCGTATCCCTCTAAACCTCTCCTATCCATGTCCCTGTCCGAGTGTCGTTAATGTACCTGCCTCGACCACTTCCTCTGACAGCTCCTTCCACAGACAGACCACCCTCTGGGTGAAAATGTCGCCCCTCAGGTCCCTATTAAATCTCTCTCCCCTTCTCACCTTAACCCTGTGCCCTCTGGTTCTCGATTCCCCGACCCTGGGGGAAAAGTCTGTGCACGTTCACCCTGTCCGTGCCCCTCGTGGTTTTACACACCTCTGTAAGGTCACCCCTACGCTCCAAGGAATAAGGTCCTGACATGCCCGACCTCTCTCCGTAACTCAGTCCCTCGAGTCCCGGCGACATCCTCGTAAATCTCCCTCCGCACTCTCTCCTGCTCAGCGGCATCTTTCCGACAGCGGGGCAACCAAAACCGAACACCGTACTCCCAGCGCAGCCTCACCGACGTCTCGTACGACTGGGACGTGACCTCCCGACTCCCGTACTCAGTGTCCTGACTGATGAAGGCCGGCGTGTCGAACGCCTTCTTCACCGTCCTGTCTACCCGTGACTCCACTTTCCGGGAACCGTGTCCCCATACCCCTGGGCCCCTCCGTTCCACAACACTCCCCAGGGTCCCCATCGACCCGTGACTCCACTTTCAGGGAACCGTGTCCCTGTACCCCTGGGTCCCTCTGTTCCACAACACACCCCAGGGGCCCTGTCTACCCGTGACCCCACTTTCAGGGAACCCTGTCCCTGTACCCCTGGGTCCCTCTGTTCTACAACACTCCCCAGGGTCCCTGTCTACCCGTGACTCCACTTACAGAGAACCGTCTCCCTGTACCCCTGGGTCCCTCCGTTCCACAGCACTACCATTTACTGTGTAAGTCCTACCCTGGCTGGTCTTTCCAACACGCAACACCCTGCATCGATCGAAAATTAAATGCAATTTTTAATTCCAATGGATACTCTGAGTTCTCAGCCCAGCCCCCGTCTCTGAGCGGGAGCCTGTCGGAGGTGGCGCCATACCGCCATCGGGTGGTCAGCAGTGTGAACTGCAGGGAGGAGAGTGCGGCAAGGACGGAGGTGGCGGGGTGAGATTTTAGGACATTTTGGGAACTTATTGAGCGCTTCAGGGGTTTGGTGACACACCGATAAACAAATCGCCGGAACCCAGTTACAGGCTGGGATCTAACCCAGGGGTTCGGGGGGTTTATATATAGAATAACAGGTCCCCGGGAGTGGGTTACAGGCTGGGATCTAACCCAGGAGTTCGGGGGGTTTATATATAGAATAACAGATCCCCCGGAGTGGGTTACAGGCTGGGATCTAATCCAGGGGTTCGGGGGGTTTATATATAGAATAACAGATCCCCCGGAGTGGGTTACAGGCTGCGATCTAATCCAGGGGTTCGAGGGATTTATATAGAGAATAACAGATCCCCAGGAGTGGGTTACAGGCTGGGATCTAATCCAGGGGTTCGGGGGGTTTATATATAGAATAACAGATCCCCCGGAGTGGGTTACAGGCTGGGATCTAATCTAGGGGTTCGGGGGGTTTATATATAGAATAACAGATCTCCGGGAGTGGGTTACAGGCTGGGATCTAATCCAGGGGTTCGGGGGGTTTATATATAGAATAACAGATCCCCGGGAGTGGGTTACAGGCTGGGATCTAATCCAGGGGTTCGGGGGGTTTATATATAGAATAACAGATCCCCGGGAGTGGGTTACAGGCTGGGATCTAACCCAGGGGTTCAGGGGGTTTATATATAGAATAACAGATCTCCGGGAGTGGGTTACAGGCTGGGATCTAACCCAGGAGTTCGGGGGGTTTATATATAGAATAACAGATCCCCCGGAGTGGGTTACAGGCTGCGATCTAATCCAGGGGTTCGGGGGATTTATATAGAGAATAACAGATCCCCAGGAGTGGGTTACAGGCTGGGATCTAATCCAGGGGTTCGGGGGGTTTATATATAGAATAACAGATCCCCGGGAGTGGGTTACAGACTGGGATCTAACCCAGGGGTTCAGGGGGTTTATATATAGAATAACAGATCCCCGGGAGTGGGTTACAGGCTGGGATCTAATCCAGGGGTTCAGGGGGTTTATATATAGAATAACAGATCTCCGGGAGTGGGTTACAGGCTGGGATCTAATCCAGGGGTTCGGGGGGTTTATATATAGAATAACAGATCCCCGGGAGTGGGTTACAGGCTGGGATCTAATCCAGGGGTTCGGGGGGTTTATATATAGAATAACAGGTCCCCGGGAGTGGGTTACAGGCTGGGATCTAACCCAGGGGTTCGGGGGGTTTATATATAGAATAACAGATCCCCGGGAGTGGGTTACAGACTGGGATCTAACCCAGGGGTTCAGGGGGTTTATATATAGAATAACAGATCTCCGGGAGTGGGTTACAGGCTGGGATCTAATCCAGGGGTTCGGGGGGTTTATATATAGAATAACAGATCTCCGGGAGTGGGTTACAGGCTGGGATCTAATCCAGGAGTTCGGGGGGTTTATATATAGAATAACAGATCTCCGGGAGTGGGTTACAGGCTGGGATCTAATCCAGGAGTTCGGGGGGTTTATATATAGAATAACAGATCCCCGGGAGTGGGTTACAGGCTGGGATCTAATCCAGGGGTTCGGGGGGTTTATATACAGAATAACAGATCCCCCGGAGTGGGTTACAGGCTGGGATCTAATCCAGGGGTTCAGGGGGTTTATATATAGAATAACAGGTCCCCGGGAGTGGGTTACAGGCTGGGATCTAACCCAGGGGTTCGGTGGGTTTATATATAGAATAACAGATCCCCGGGAGTGGGTTACAGGCTGGGATCTAATCCAGGGGTTCGGGGGGGTTTATATAGAGAATAACAGATCTCCAGGAGTGGGTTACAGGCTGGGATCTAATCCAGGGGTTCGGGGGGCTTATATATAGAATAACAGGTCCCCTGGAGTGGGTTACAGGCTGGGATCTAATCCAGGGGTTCGGGGGGTTTATATATAGAATAACAGATCCCCGGGAGTGGGTTACAGGCTGGGATCTAACCCAGGGGTTCGGGGGGTTTATATATAGAATAACAGATCTCCGGGAGTGGGTTACAGGCTGGGATCTAACCCAGGAGTTCGGGGGGTTTATATATAGAATAACAGATCCCCCGGAGTGGGTTACAGGCTGCGATCTAATCCAGGGGTTCGAGGGATTTATATAGAGAATAACAGATCCCCAGGAGTGGGTTACAGGCTGGGATCTAATCCAGGGGTTCGGGGGGTTTATATATAGAATAACAGATCCCCCGGAGTGGGTTACATGCTGGGATCTAATCCAGGGGTTCGGGGGGTTTATATATAGAATAACAGATCCCCGGGAGTGGGTTACAGGCTGGGATCTAATCCAGGGGTTCGGGGGGTTTATATATAGAATAACAGATCCCCGGGAGTGGGTTACAGACTGGGATCTAACCCAGGGGTTCGGGGGGTTTATATATAGAATAACAGATCTCCGGGAGTGGGTTACAGGCTGGGATCTAACCCAGGAGTTCGGGGGGTTTATATATAGAATAACAGATCCCCCGGAGTGGGTTACAGGCTGCGATCTAATCCAGGGGTTCGGGGGATTTATATAGAGAATAACAGATCCCCAGGAGTGGGTTACAGGCTGGGATCTAATCCAGGGGTTCGGGGGGTTTATATATAGAATAACAGATCCCCGGGAGTGGGTTACAGACTGGGATCTAACCCAGGGGTTCAGGGGGTTTATATATAGAATAACAGATCCCCGGGAGTGGGTTACAGGCTGGGATCTAATCCAGGGGTTCAGGGGGTTTATATATAGAATAACAGATCTCCGGGAGTGGGTTACAGGCTGGGATCTAATCCAGGGGTTCGGGGGGTTTATATATAGAATAACAGATCCCCGGGAGTGGGTTACAGGCTGGGATCTAATCCAGGGGTTCGGGGGGTTTATATATAGAATAACAGGTCCCCGGGAGTGGGTTACAGGCTGGGATCTAACCCAGGGGTTCGGGGGGTTTATATATAGAATAACAGATCCCCGGGAGTGGGTTACAGACTGGGATCTAACCCAGGGGTTCAGGGGGTTTATATATAGAATAACAGATCCCCGGGAGTGGGTTACAGGCTGGGATCTAATCCAGGGGTTCAGGGGGTTTATATATAGAATAACAGATCTCCGGGAGTGGGTTACAGGCTGGGATCTAATCCAGGGGTTCGGGGGGTTTATATATAGAATAACAGATCTCCGGGAGTGGGTTACAGGCTGGGATCTAATCCAGGAGTTCGGGGGGTTTATATATAGAATAACAGATCTCCGGGAGTGGGTTACAGGCTGGGATCTAATCCAGGAGTTCGGGGGGTTTATATATAGAATAACAGATCCCCGGGAGTGGGTTACAGGCTGGGATCTAATCCAGGGGTTCGGGGGGTTTATATACAGAATAACAGATCCCCCGGAGTGGGTTACAGGCTGGGATCTAATCCAGGGGTTCAGGGGGTTTATATATAGAATAACAGGTCCCCGGGAGTGGGTTACAGGCTGGGATCTAACCCAGGGGTTCGGTGGGTTTATATATAGAATAACAGATCCCCGGGAGTGGGTTACAGGCTGGGATCTAATCCAGGGGTTCGGGGGGGTTTATATAGAGAATAACAGATCTCCAGGAGTGGGTTACAGGCTGGGATCTAATCCAGGGGTTCGGGGGGCTTATATATAGAATAACAGGTCCCCGGGAGTGGGTTACAGGCTGGGATCTAACCCAGGGGTTCGGGGGGTTTATATATAGAATAACAGATCCCCGGGAGTGGGTTACAGGCTGGGATCTAATCCAGGGGTTCGGGGGGGTTTATATAGAGAATAACAGATCTCCAGGAGTGGGTTACAGGCTGGGATCTAATCCAGGGGTTCGGGGGGCTTATATATAGAATAACAGGTCCCCTGGAGTGGGTTACAGGCTGGGATCTAATCCAGGGGTTCGGGGGGTTTATATATAGAATAACAGATCTCCGGGAGTGGGTTACAGACTGGGATCTAATCCAGGGGTTCGGGGGGTTTATATACAGAATAACAGATCCCCAGGAGTGGGTTACAGACTGGGATCTAATCTGGGGGTTCGGTGGCGTTTATATATAGAATAACAGATCTCTGGGAGTGGGTTACAGGCTGGGATCTAATCCAGGGGTTCAGGGGATTTATATACAGAATACAGATCCCCAGGAGTGGGTTTCAGGCTGGGATCTAATCCAGGGGTCCGGGGGTTTACATTTAGAATAACAGATCCCCGGGAGTGGGTTTCAGGCTGGGATCTAATCCAGGGGTTTGGGTGGGGGGTTTATATATAGAATAACAGATCCCCGGGAGTGGATTACAGACTGGGATCTGACCCAGGGACTAGTGGGGTTTATATATAGAATAGCAGGTCCCTGGGAGTGGGTTGGAGACTGGGATCTAACCCAGGGACTCGTGGGGTTTATATACAGAATAACAGGTCCTAGTTTCCACTGTGAAGGCACCAGCAGAAACTGAGTTGAAATATTCACTGCCGTAGACACGATGTGACAACGTTGACACACTTTACTCACTTCAGTTGACAAGATTATGTACATCGACAGGCAGATCAATAATTCAACGCCCTTTCCTCGGGGGCTTGTGCTTCTAAATATGCCTCATCCCAGTACGGATCTGGGCGTGATTCAGTCGGGGACACGGGGGCACGGGGGCACAGGGCGACCGTTGTGGGGTGGGAAGGGGAGGCTCATATTACGAATGTGTTTTTGTACTGGTGACCCTACCCACCCCTCTCACTCTCCCAATAACCCCCCCACCCCCACTCCCTACCCCACATAGCCAGAACAGAGGACACCGCCGATCGCCACCAAGGATCCCAGGGGAGCTGCCACGAACCGGGGTAGAGGGAACGAGGGGTCCCTTCGGAGACAGGGGTTAGATCCAGGGATCTAGTGTGAGAGAGTGAGTGTGTGTGTGTGTCAATGTGAGACTGTGTGAGAGTGTGTGTGTGTGAGTGTGTGTGTGTGAGTGTGTGTGAGTGAGTGTGTGCGTGTGTGAGAGAGTGAGAGTGTGTGAGAGTGAGAGAGTGTGTGAGTGCGTGTGTGTGTGAGTGCGTGTGTGTGAGTGTAAGTGAGCGTGTGTGTGAGTGTGAGTGTATGTGAGTGAGTGTGTGCGTGTGTGAGCGTGTGTGTGTGAGTGTGAGTGAGTGTGTGTGTGTGAGAGTATGTGTGAGTGAGTGTGTGTGTGTGTGAGTGTGTGTGTGTGTGAGAGAGTGTGTGAGAGTGAGAGTGTGTGTGTGTGTGAGTGTGTGTGTGTGTGTGTGAGTGTGCGCATGTGTGTGTGTGAGACTGTGTGAGTGTCAGTATGAGTGTGTGTGTGAGTGTGTCTGTGTGTGTGAGTGTGTGACTGTGTGTGAGTGTATGTGTGTGTGTGAGTGTGTGTGCGTGTGTGCGTGTGCGTGTGAGTGTGAGTGTGTGAGTGTGTGACTGTGTGTGTGTGTGAGTGTGAGTGTGTGTGTGAGTGTGCGCATGTGTGTGTGTGTGAGACTGTGTGTCAGTATGAGTGTGTGTGAGTGTGTGAGTGTATGTGTGTGTGTGTGTGAGTGTGTGAGTGTGAGTGAGTGTGAGTGTGTGACTCTGTGTGTGTATGTGTGTGTGTGAGTGTGTGTGTGTGAGAGTGTGTGTGTGTGAGTGTATGAGTGTGTGAGTGTGTGTGTGATGGGGACTGTGGTCTTGAAGAAGGGGTCAGTGGGGTACCATGGGATGAGTGGGATGGAGGGTCGGCTGTGCTGTGAGACTGTGAGAGAGAGGGGGAGGGAGAGATGTAGAGAGAGATGGAGAGGTGGAGAGAGGGGAGAAGATGGGGGAGTCAGTGAGGAGAGAGAGAGAGAACAAGGGCAGCAATCGGACTTTCATTTGGAGAGAGACGGTCTGGTGACGAGGGTCAGCCTGGCTTCCTGAGGGGCAGCTCGTGTCCGGTGAGCCTGGCTGAAATCTTTGAGGACGCCACAAGGCCCGTCGAAGAAGGCAGCGCAGCGGAGGTGGAGGGTTAATGCGCCGTTGGACAAGGCTCCTTCAGAAGATCAGGAGGCACCAGATCCCAGGAAAGGTGGGGACAGAACTGGTTTGCCCTCAGACGGCTGTACTTGGGGCGTATTCTGCCCGGAGGTCGGTGACCGCTGCTGTTCCGGGGGGGAACCTGTCTGTCCTTTGCGGTTTTCACAAACGACTTGGGTTGAGGAAGGGGAGGGGCGGGTCGGTAACTTAGGAAGACGACACGGAGGTCGGTGGAGTTGAGGAGAGAGGGCGGACGGCTGTCGTGGGTGACAACGAGACAGAGACCGGACGCAGGGCTGGGCCGAGAGGTGGCAGATGCAGTTCAAAGTGAGGACTGGTTCACTTTGCAAGGTCAAGCTGGAGGCAGATTCAACAGGATGCTGC
Organism: Mobula birostris; assembly: GCF_030028105.1. NCBI lineage: Eukaryota > Metazoa > Chordata > Chondrichthyes > Myliobatiformes > Myliobatidae > Mobula > Mobula birostris. Next base: position 13,288 of record NW_027274921.1, read on the forward strand.
CTGGATTAGAGAGGGTGCAGAGGAGATTCACCAGGATGCTGCCTGGATTAGAGAGGGTGCAGAGGAGATTCACCAGGATGCTGCCTGGATTAGAGAGGGTGCAGAGGAGATTCACCAGGATGCTGCCTGGATTAGAGAGGGTGCAGAGGAGATTCAACAGGATGCTGCCTGGATTAGAGAGGGTGCAGAGGAGATTCACCAGGATGCTGACTGGATTAGAGAGGGTGCAGAGGAGATTCACCACGACGCTGCCTGGATTAGAGAGGGTGCAAAGGAGATTCACCAGGATGCTGACTGGATCAGAGAGGGTGCAGAGGAGATTCAACAGGATGCTGCCTGGATTAGAGAGGGTGCAGAGGAGATTCGCCAGGATGTTGCCTGGATTAGAGAGGGTGCAGAGGAGATTCACCAGGATGCTGCCTGGATCAGAGAGGGTACAGAGGAGATTCACCAGGATACTGCCTGGATTAGAGAGGGTGCAGAGGAGATTCACCAGGATGCTGCCTGGATTAGAGAGGGTGCAGAGGAGATTCACCAGGATGCTGCCTGGATTAGAGAGGGTGCAGAGGAGATTCACCAGGATGCTGCCTGGATCAGAGAGGGTACAGAGGAGATTCACCAGGATGCTGCCTGGATTAGAGAGGGTGCAGAGGAGATTCACCAGGATGCTGCCTGGATTAGAGAGGGTGCAGAGGAGATTCACCAGGATGCTGCCTGGATTAGAGAGGGTGCAGAGGAGATTCACCAGGATGCTGCCTGGATTAGAGAGGGTGCAGAGGAGATTCACCAGGACGCTGCCTGGATTGGAGAGCGTGTCTCATGAGGGAAGGGTGAGCGAGCTCGGGCTTTTACGTTTGGAGCGAAGGAGGATGAGAGGCAGCGTGATAGAGGTGCACAAGATGATGCAAGGTCACAGATCTCAAGCTGGCCACACGCAGAGACAAAGAGCTGGAGTCACGAAGCAGGGAGCGGAGGGCAGAAAGCGAGACGGGGGTCGTTCTCGACAGGCAGCCGGCCAAGGTTCAGAACTGGACCCAGCCTGTCTGAGCGGACGTCTCGTCCGAGGCACACCTTAAGTGAGAGAGAAGGAGACAGGCCACAATCACACAGCAGACAAGAGAAGAGAAGAGACTAGAAGAAACAGGAAAAACTCTGCAGCGTATAGGTCGATCTTAACAGTGTGTCAGTATTTACATAAGGCCCCGGGGAGTGTGTCTGTATTTACAGGGGATCCCGGGGAGTGTGTCTGTATTTACAGGGGATCCCGGGGAGTGTGTCTGTATTTACAGGGCGTCCCGGGCAGTGTGTCAGTACTTACAGGGGGTCCCGGGGAGTGTGTCAGTATTTACAGGGTGTCCCGGGGAGTGTGTCTGTATTTACAGGGCGTCCCGGGCAGTGTGTCAGTACTTACAGGGGGTCCCGGGGAGTGTGTCAGTATTTACAGGGGGTCCCGAGGAGGATGTCAGTATTTACAGGGTGTCCCGGGGAGTGTGTCAGTACTTACAGGGGGTCCCGGGGAGTGTGCCTGTATTTACAGTGGGTCCCGGGGAGTGTGTCTGTATTTACAGGGGGTCCCGGGGAGTGTGTCTGTATTTACAGGGGATCCCGGGGAGTGTGTCAGTATTTACAGGGGTTCCCAGGGAGTATGTCTGTATTTACAGTGGGTCCCAGGGAGTCTGTCTGTATTTACAGGAGATCCCAGGGAGTGTGTCTGTATTTACAGGAGATCCCAGGGAGTGTGTCAGTATTTACAGGGGATCCCGGGGAGTGTGTCTGTATTTACAGTGGGTCCCAGGGAGTGTGTCTGTATTTACAGGGGGTCCCGGGGAGTGTGTCTGTATTTACACAGGGGTCCCGGGGAGTGTTTCGGTATTTACAGAGGTTCACAGGGAGTCTGTCTGTATTTACAGGAGATCCCAGGGAGTGTGTCTGTATTTACAGGAGATCCCAGGGAGTGTGTCAGTATTTACAGGGGATCCCGGGGAGTGTGTCTGTATTTACAGGGGGTCCCGGGCAGTGTGTCAGTATTTACAGGGTATCCCAGGGAGTGTGTCAGTATTTACAGGGGGTCCTGGGGAGTGTGCCTGTATCTACAGGGGGTCCCGGCGAGTGTGTCTGTATTTACAGGGGGTCCCGGGGAGTGTGTCTGTATTTACAGGGGTTCCCAGGGAGTATGTCTGTATTTACAGTGGGTCCCAGGGAGTGTGTCTGTATTTACAGGGGGTTCCGGGGTGTGTGTCAGTATTTACCGGGGATCCCGGGGTGTGTGTCGGTATTTACAGGGGGTCCCGGGGAGGATGTCAGTATTTACAGAGTATCCCGGGGAGTGTGTCTGTATTTACAGGGGGTCCCGGGGAGTGTGTCAGTATTTACAGGGGGTCCCGGGGAGTGTGTCAGTATTTACACAGGGGTACCGGGGAGTGTTTCAGTATTTACAGGAGATCCGGGGAGTGTGTCTGTATTTACAGGGGAACCCGGGGAGTGTGTCTGTATTTACACAGGGGTCCCGGGGAGTGTTTCGGTATTTACAGGGGTTCACGGGGAGTCTGTCTGTATTTACAGGAGATCCCAGGGAGAGTGTCTGTATTTACAGGAGATCCCAGGGAGTGTGTCAGTATTTACAGTGGATCCCGGGGAGTGTGTCTGTATTTACAGGGGGTCCCGGGCAGTGTGTCAGTATTTACAGGGTATCCCAGGGAGTGTGTCAGTATTTACAGGGGGTCCCGGGGAGTGTGCCTGTATCTACAGGGGGTCCCGGCGAGTGTGTCTGTATTTACAGGGGGTCCCGGGGAGTGTGTCTGTTTTTACAGGGGGTCCCGGGGAGTGTGTCAGTATTTACAGGGGATCCCGGTGATTGTGTCTGTATTTACAGGGGTCTTGGGGAGTGTGTCAGTATTTTCAGGAGATCCCGGGGTGTGTGTCAGTATTTACCGGGGATCCCGGGGTGTGTGTCGGTATTTACAGGGGGTCCCGGGGAGGATGTCAGTATTTACAGAGTATCCCGGGGAGTGTGTCTGTATTTACAGGGGGTCCCGGGGAGTGTGTCAGTATTTACAGAGTATCCCGGGGAGTGTGTCTGTATTTACAGGGGGTCCCGGGGAGTGTGTCTGTATTTACAGGGGGTCCCGGGGAGTGTGTCTGTATTTACAGGGGGTCCCGGGCAGTGTGTGGGTATTTACAGGGGTTCCCAGGGAGTGTGTCTGTATTTACAGGGGGTCCCGGGGAGTGTGTCAGTATTTACACAGGGGTCCCGGGGAGTGTTTCAGTATTTACAGGAGATTCCGGGGAGTGTGTCTGTATTTACAGGGGATCCTGGGGAGTGTGTCAGTATTTACAGGGGAACCCGGGGAGTGTGTCAGTATTTACACAGGGGTCCCGGGGAGTGTTTCGGTATTTACAGGGGATCACGGGGAGTGTGCCAGTGTTTACAGGGGGCCCCGGGGAGTGTGTCTGTATTTACAGGGGGCCCCGGGGAGTGTGTCTGTATTTACAGGGGAACCCGGGGAGTGTTTCAGTATTTACAGGAGATTCCGGGGAGTGTGCCTGTATTTACAGTGGGTCCCGGGGAGTGTGTCTGTATTTACAGGGGGTCCCGGGCAGTGTGTGGGTATTTACAGGGGTTCCCAGGGAGTGTGTCTGTATTTACAGGGGGTCCCGGGGAGTGTGTCAGTATTTACACAGGGGTCCCGGGGAGTGTTTCAGTATTTACAGGAGATTCCGGGGAGTGTGTCTGTATTTACAGGGGATCCTGGGGAGTGTGTCTGTATTTACAGGGGAACCCGGGGAGTGTGTCAGTATTTACACAGGGGTCCCGGGGAGTGTTTCGGTATTTACAGGGGATCACGGGGAGTGTGCCAGTGTTTACAGGGGGCCCCGGGGAGTGTGTCTGTATTTACAGGGGGCCCCGGGGAGTGTGTCTGTATTTACAGGGGAACCCGGGGAGTGTTTCAGTATTTACAGGAGATTCCGGGGAGTGTGCCTGTATTTACAGTGGGTCCCGGGGAGTGTGTCTGTATTTACACAGGGGTCCCGGGGAGTGTTTCGGTATTTACAGGGGATCCCGGGGAGTGTGCCTGTATTTACAGTGGGTCCCAGGGAGTGTGTCTGTATTTACAGGGGGTCCCGGGGAGTGTGTCTGTATTTACACAGGGGTCCCGGGGAGTGTTTCGGTATTTACAGGGGTTCACGGGGAGTCTGTCTGTATTTACAGGAGATCCCAGGGAGTGTGTCTGTATTTACAGGAGATCCCAGGGAGTGTGTCAGTATTTACAGGGGATCCCGGGGAGTGTGTCTGTATTTACAGTGGGTCCCAGGGAGTGTGTCTGTATTTACAGGGGGTCCCGGGGAGTGTGTCTGTATTTACACAGGGGTCCCGGGGAGTGTTTCGGTATTTACAGGGGTTCACAGGGAGTCTGTCTGTATTTACAGGAGATCCCAGGGAGTGTGTCTGTATTTACAGGAGATCCCAGGGAGTGTGTCAGTATTTACAGGGGATCCCGGGGAGTGTGTCTGTATTTACAGGGGGTCCCGGGCAGTGTGTCAGTATTTACAGGGTATCCCAGGGAGTGTGTCAGTATTTACAGGGGGTCCTGGGGAGTGTGCCTGTATCTACAGGGGGTCCCGGCGAGTGTGTCTGTATTTACAGGGGGTCCCGGGGAGTGTGTCTGTATTTACAGGGGTTCCCAGGGAGTATGTCTGTATTTACAGTGGGTCCCAGGGAGTGTGTCTGTATTTACAGGGGGTCCCGGGGTGTGTGTCAGTATTTACCGGGGATCCCGGGGTGTGTGTCGGTATTTACAGGGGGTCCCGGGGAGGATGTCAGTATTTACAGAGTATCCCGGGGAGTGTGTCTGTATTTCCAGGGGGTCCCGGGGAGTGTGTCAGTATTTACAGGGGGTCACGGGGAGTGTGTCAGTATTTACACAGGGGTACCGGGGAGTGTTTCAGTATTTACAGGAGATCCCGGGGAGTGTGTCTGTATTTACAGGGGAACCCGGGGAGTGTGTCTGTATTTACACAGGGGTCCCGGGGAGTGTTTCGGTATTTACAGGGGTTCACGGGGAGTCTGTCTGTATTTACAGGAGATCCCAGGGAGTGTGTCTGTATTTACAGGAGATCCCAGGGAGTGTGTCAGTATTTACAGGGGATCCCGGGGAGTGTGTCTGTATTTACAGGGGGTCCCGGGCAGTGTGTCAGTATTTACAGGGTATCCCGGGGAGTGTGTCAGTATTTACAGGGGGTCCTGGGGAGTGTGCCTGTATCTACAGGGGGTCCCGGCGAGTGTGTCTGTATTTACAGGGGGTCCCGGGGAGTGTGTCTGTTTATACAGGGGGTCCCGGGGAGTGTGTCAGTATTTACAGGGGATCCCGGTGATTGTGTCTGTATTTACAGGGGTCTTGGGGAGTGTGTCAGTATTTTCAGGAGATCCCGGGGTGTGTGTCAGTATTTACCGGGGATCCAGGGGTGTGTGTCGGTATTTACAGGGGGTCCCGGGGAGGATGTCAGTATTTACAGAGTATCCCGGGGAGTGTGTCTGTATTTACAGGGGGTCCCGGGGAGTGTGTCAGTATTTACAGAGTATCCCGGGGAGTGTGTCTGTATTTACAGGGGGTCCCGGGGAGTGTGTCAGTATTTACAGGGGATCCTGGGGAGTGTGTCTGTATTTACAGGGGAACCCGGGGAGTGTGTCTGTATTTACACAGGGGTCCCGGGGAGTGTTTCAGTATTTACAGGGTGTCCCGGGGAGTGTGTCAGTATTTACAGGGGGTCCCGGGGAGTGTGTCTGTATTTACAGGGGAACCCGGGGAGTGTGTCTGTATTTACAGGGGGTCCCGGGGAGTGTGTGGGTATTTACAGGGGTTCCCAGGGAGTGTGTCAGTATTTACAGGGGATCCCGGGGAGTGTGTCAGTATTTACAGGAGTTCCCGGGGTGTGTGTCAGTGTTTACAGGGGGTCCCGGGGAGTGTGTCTGTATTTACAGGGGGTCACGGGGAGTGTGTCAGTATTTACAGGGGGTCCCGGGGAGTGTGTGGGTATTTACAGGGATTCCCAGGGAGTGTGTCTGTATTTACAGTGGGTCCCGGGGAGTGTGTCTGTATTTACAGTGGGTCCCGGGGAGTGTGTCTGTATTTACAGGGGGTCCCGGGGAGTGTTTCGGTATTTACAGGGGTTCACGGGGAGTGTGTCTGTATTTACAGGAGATCCCGGGGAGTGTGTCAGTATTTACAGGGGATCCCGGGGAGTGTGTCTGAATTTACAGTGGGTCCCGGGGAGTGTGTCTGTATTTACAGGGTGTCCCGGGGAGTGTGTCAGTATTTACAGTGGGTCCCGGGGAGTGTGTCTGTATTTACAGGGTGTCCCGGGGAGTGTGTCTGTATTTACAGGGGGTCCCGGGGAGTGTGTCAGTATTTACAGGGGATCCCGGGGTGTGTGTCGGTATTTACAGGGGGTCCCGGGGAGGATGTCAGTATTTACAGAGTATCCCGGGGAGTGTGTCTGTATTTACAGGGGGTCCCGGGGAGTGTGTCAGTATTTACAGAGTATCCCGGGGAGTGTGTCTGTATTTACAGGGGGTCCCGGGGAGTGTGTCAGTATTTACAGGGGGTCCCGGGGAGTGTGTCTGTATTTACAGGGGGTCCCGGGGAGTGTGTCAGTATTTACAGGGGATCCTGGGGAGTGTGTCTGTATTTACAGGGGGTCCCGGGGAGTGTGTCAGTATTTACACAGGGGTCCCGGGGAGTGTTTCAGTATTAACAGGGGATCACGGGGAGTGTGCCAGTATTTACAGGGGATCCTGGGGAGTGTGTCTGTATTTACAGGGGAACCCGGGGAGTGTGTCTGTATTTACAGGGGAACCCGGGGAGGATGTCAGTATTTACAGGGTATCCCGGGGAGTGTGTGGGTATTTACAGGGGGTCCTGGGGAGTGTGTCTGTATTTACAGGGGTTCACGGGGAGTGTGTTTGTATTTACAGGGGGTCCCGGGGAGTGTGTCAGTATTTACAGGAGATCCCAGGGAGGATGTCAGTATTTACAGGGTATCCCGGGGAGTGTGTCTGTATTTACTGTGGGTACCGGGGAGCGTGTCGGTATTTACAGAGTGTCCCGGGGAGTGTGTCTCTACTTACTGGGGGTCCCGGGGAGTGTGCCTGTATTTACAGGGTATCCCGGGGAGTGTGTCAGTATTTACAGGGGGTCCCGGGGAGTGTGTCTGTATTTACTGTGGGTACCGGGGAGTGTGTCGGTATTTACAGAGTGTCCCGGGGAGTGTGTCTCTGCTTACTGGGGGTCCCGGGGAGTGTGCCTGTATTTACAGGGGGTCCCGGGGAGTGTGTCTGTATTTACAGGGGGTCCCGGAGAGTATTTACAGGGTCTCCCGGGGAGTGTGTGGGTATTTACAGGGGTTCCCAGGGAGTGTGTCTGTATTTACAGAGGGTCCCAGGGAGTGTGTCAGTATTTACACAGGGGTCCCGGGGAGTGTGTCTGTATTTACAGGGGGTCCCGGGGAGTGTTTCGGTATTTACAGGGGTTCACGGGGAGTGTGTCTGTATTTACAGGAGATCCCGGGGAGTGTGTCAGTATTTACAGGGGATCCCGGGGAGTGTGTCTGAATTTACAGTGGGTCCCGGGGAGTGTGTCTGTATTTACAGGGTGTCCCGGGGAGTGTGTCAGTATTTACAGGGGGTCCCGGGGAGTGTGTCTGTATTTACAGGGGATCCCGGGGAGTGTGTCTGTATTTACAGGGGAACCCGGGGAGTGTGTCAGTATTTACAGGGGATCCCGGGGAGTGTGTCTGTATTTACAGGGGGTCCCGGGGAGTGTGTCTGTATTTACAGGGGAACCCGGGGAGTGTGTCAGTATTTACAGGGGATCCCGGGGAGTGTGTCAGTATTTACAGGAGTTCCCGGGGAGTGTGTCACTGTTTACAGGGGTCCCGGGGAGTGTGTCTGTATTTACAGGGTGTCCCGGGGAGTGTGTCAGTATTTACAGGGGATCCCGGGGAGTGTGTCTGTATTTACAGGGGGTCCCGGGGAGTGTGTCTGTATTTACAGGGGAACCCGGGGAGTGTGTCAGTATTTACAGGGGATCCCGGGGAGTGTGTCAGTATTTACAGGAGTTCCCGGGGAGTGTGTCACTGTTTACAGGGGTCCCGGGGAGTGTGTCTGTATTTACAGGGTGTCCCGGGGAGTGTGTCAGTATTTACAGGGGGTCCCGGGGAGTGTGTGGGTATTTACAGGGATTCCCAGGGAGTGTGTCTGTATTTACAGTGGGTCCCGGGGAGTGTGTCTGTATTTACAGGGGGTCCCGGGGAGTGTGTCTGTATTTACAGGGGAACCCGGGGAGTGTGTCAGTATTTACAGGAGTTCCCGGGGAGTGTGTCACTGTTTACAGGGGTCCCGGGGAGTGTGTCTGTATTTACAGGGTGTCCCGGGGAGTGTGTCAGTATTTACAGGGGGTCCCGGGGAGTGTGTGGGTATTTACAGGGATTCCCAGGGAGTGTGTCTGTATTTACAGGGTATCCCGGGGAGTGTGTGGGTATTTACAGGGGGTCCTGGGGAGTGTGTCTGTATTTACAGGGGTTCACGGGGAGTGTGTTTGTATTTACAGGGGGTCCCGGGGAGTGTGTCAGTATTTACAGGAGATCCCAGGGAGGATGTCAGTATTTACAGGGTATCCCGGGGAGTGTGTCTGTATTTACTGTGGGTACCGGGGAGCGTGTCGGTATTTACAGAGTGTCCCGGGGAGTGTGTCTCTACTTACTGGGGGTCCCGGGGAGTGTGCCTGTATTTACAGGGTATCCCGGGGAGTGTGTCAGTATTTACAGGGGGTCCCGGGGAGTGTGTCTGTATTTACTGTGGGTACCGGGGAGTGTGTCGGTATTTACAGAGTGTCCCGGGGAGTGTGTCTCTACTTACTGGGGGTCCCGGGGAGTGTGCCTGTATTTACAGGGGGTCCCGGGGAGTGTGTCTGTATTTACAGGGGGTCCCGGAGAGTCTGTGGGTATTTACAGGGTCTCCCGGGGAGTGTGTGGGTATTTACAGGGGTTCCCAGGGAGTGTGTCTGTATTTACAGGGGGTCCCAGGGAGTGTGTCAGTATTTACACAGGGGTCCCGGGGAGTGTGTCTGTATTTACAGGGGGTCCCGGGGAGTGTTTCGGTATTTACAGGGTGTCCCGGGGAGTGTGTCAGTATTTACAGGGGGTCCCGGGGAGTGTGTGGGTATTTACAGGGATTCCCAGGGAGTGTGTCTGTATTTACAGTGGGTCCCGGGGAGTGTGTCTGTATTTACAGGGTATCCCGGGGAGTGTGTCTGTATTTACAGGGGGTCCCGGGGAGTGTGTCTGTATTTACAGGGGTTCCCAGGGAGTATGTCTGTATTTACAGTGGGTCCCAGGGAGTGTGTCTGTATTTACAGGGGGTCCCGGGGTGTGTGTCAGTATTTACCGGGGATCCCGGGGTGTGTGTCTGTATTTACTGTGGGTACCGGGGAGCGTGTCGGTATTTACAGAGTATCCCGGGGAGTGTGTCTGTATTTCCAGGGGGTCCCGGGGAGTGTGTCAGTATTTACAGGGGGTCACGGGGAGTGTGTCAGTATTTACACAGGGGTACCGGGGAGTGTTTCAGTATTTACAGGAGATCCCGGGGAGTGTGTCTGTATTTACAGGGGAACCCGGGGAGTGTGTCTGTATTTACACAGGGGTCCCGGGGAGTGTTTCGGTATTTACAGGGGTTCACGGGGAGTCTGTCTGTATTTACAGGAGATCCCAGGGAGTGTGTCTGTATTTACAGGAGATCCCAGGGAGTGTGTCAGTATTTACAGGGGATCCCGGGGAGTGTGTCTGTATTTACAGGGGGTCCCGGGCAGTGTGTCAGTATTTACAGGGTATCCCGGGGAGTGTGTCAGTATTTACAGGGGGTCCTGGGGAGTGTGCCTGTATCTACAGGGGGTCCCGGCGAGTGTGTCTGTATTTACAGGGGGTCCCGGGGAGTGTGTCTGTTTATACAGGGGGTCCCGGGGAGTGTGTCAGTATTTACAGGGGATCCCGGTGATTGTGTCTGTATTTACAGGGGTCTTGGGGAGTGTGTCAGTATTTTCAGGAGATCCCGGGGTGTGTGTCAGTATTTACCGGGGATCCAGGGGTGTGTGTCGGTATTTACAGGGGGTCCCGGGGAGGATGTCAGTATTTACAGAGTATCCCGGGGAGTGTGTCTGTATTTACAGGGGGTCCCGGGGAGTGTGTCAGTATTTACAGAGTATCCCGGGGAGTGTGTCTGTATTTACAGGGGGTCCCGGGGAGTGTGTCAGTATTTACAGGGGATCCTGGGGAGTGTGTCTGTATTTACAGGGGAACCCGGGGAGTGTGTCTGTATTTACACAGGGGTCCCGGGGAGTGTTTCAGTATTTACAGGGTGTCCCGGGGAGTGTGTCAGTATTTACAGGGGGTCCCGGGGAGTGTGTCTGTATTTACAGGGGAACCCGGGGAGTGTGTCTGTATTTACAGGGGGTCCCGGGGAGTGTGTGGGTATTTACAGGGGTTCCCAGGGAGTGTGTCAGTATTTACAGGGGATCCCGGGGAGTGTGTCAGTATTTACAGGAGTTCCCGGGGTGTGTGTCAGTGTTTACAGGGGGTCCCGGGGAGTGTGTCTGTATTTACAGGGGGTCACGGGGAGTGTGTCAGTATTTACAGGGGGTCCCGGGGAGTGTGTGGGTATTTACAGGGATTCCCAGGGAGTGTGTCTGTATTTACAGTGGGTCCCGGGGAGTGTGTCTGTATTTACAGTGGGTCCCGGGGAGTGTGTCTGTATTTACAGGGGGTCCCGGGGAGTGTTTCGGTATTTACAGGGGTTCACGGGGAGTGTGTCTGTATTTACAGGAGATCCCGGGGAGTGTGTCAGTATTTACAGGGGATCCCGGGGAGTGTGTCTGAATTTACAGTGGGTCCCGGGGAGTGTGTCTGTATTTACAGGGTGTCCCGGGGAGTGTGTCAGTATTTACAGTGGGTCCCGGGGAGTGTGTGGGTATTTACAGAGTGTCCCGGGGAGTGTGTCTCTGCTTACTGGGGGTCCCGGGGAGTGTGCCTGTATTTACAGGGGGTCCCGGGGAGTGTGTCTGTATTTACAGGGGGTCCCGGAGAGTATTTACAGGGTCTCCCGGGGAGTGTGTGGGTATTTACAGGGGTTCCCAGGGAGTGTGTCTGTATTTACAGGGGGTCCCAGGGAGTGTGTCAGTATTTACACAGGGGTCCCGGGGAGTGTGTCTGTATTTACAGGGGGTCCCGGGGAGTGTTTCGGTATTTACAGGGGTTCACGGGGAGTGTGTCTGTATTTACAGGAGATCCCGGGGAGTGTGTCAGTATTTACAGGGGATCCCGGGGAGTGTGTCTGAATTTACAGTGGGTCCCGGGGAGTGTGTCTGTATTTACAGGGTGTCCCGGGGAGTGTGTCAGTATTTACAGGGGGTCCCGGGGAGTGTGTCTGTATTTACAGGGGATCCCGGGGAGTGTGTCTGTATTTACAGGGGAACCCGGGGAGTGTGTCAGTATTTACAGGGGATCCCGGGGAGTGTGTCTGTATTTACAGGGGGTCCCGGGGAGTGTGTCTGTATTTACAGGGGAACCCGGGGAGTGTGTCAGTATTTACAGGGGATCCCGGGGAGTGTGTCAGTATTTACAGGAGTTCCCGGGGAGTGTGTCACTGTTTACAGGGGTCCCGGGGAGTGTGTCTGTATTTACAGGGTGTCCCGGGGAGTGTGTCAGTATTTACAGGGGGTCCCGGGGAGTGTGTGGGTATTTACAGGGATTCCCAGGGAGTGTGTCTGTATTTACAGTGGGTCCCGGGGAGTGTGTCTGTATTTACAGGGTATCCCGGGGAGTGTGTGGGTATTTACAGGGGGTCCTGGGGAGTGTGTCTGTATTTACAGGGGTTCACGGGGAGTGTGTTTGTATTTACAGGGGGTCCCGGGGAGTGTGTCAGTATTTACAGGAGATCCCAGGGAGGATGTCAGTATTTACAGGGTATCCCGGGGAGTGTGTCTGTATTTACTGTGGGTACCGGGGAGCGTGTCGGTATTTACAGAGTGTCCCGGGGAGTGTGTCTCTACTTACTGGGGGTCCCGGGGAGTGTGCCTGTATTTACAGGGTATCCCGGGGAGTGTGTCAGTATTTACAGGGGGTCCCGGGGAGTGTGTCTGTATTTACTGTGGGTACCGGGGAGTGTGTCGGTATTTACAGAGTGTCCCGGGGAGTGTGTCTCTACTTACTGGGGGTCCCGGGGAGTGTGCCTGTATTTACAGGGGGTCCCGGGGAGTGTGTCTGTATTTACAGGGGGTCCCGGAGAGTCTGTGGGTATTTACAGGGTCTCCCGGGGAGTGTGTGGGTATTTACAGGGGTTCCCAGGGAGTGTGTCTGTATTTACAGGGGGTCCCAGGGAGTGTGTCAGTATTTACACAGGGGTCCCGGGGAGTGTGTCTGTATTTACAGGGGGTCCCGGGGAGTGTTTCGGTATTTACAGGGTGTCCCGGGGAGTGTGTCAGTATTTACAGGGGGTCCCGGGGAGTGTGTGGGTATTTACAGGGATTCCCAGGGAGTGTGTCTGTATTTACAGTGGGTCCCGGGGAGTGTGTCTGTATTTACAGGGTATCCCGGGGAGTGTGTCTGTATTTACAGGGGGTCCCGGGGAGTGTGTCTGTATTTACAGGGGTTCCCAGGGAGTATGTCTGTATTTACAGTGGGTCCCAGGGAGTGTGTCTGTATTTACAGGGGGTCCCGGGGTGTGTGTCAGTATTTACCGGGGATCCCGGGGTGTGTGTCTGTATTTACTGTGGGTACCGGGGAGCGTGTCGGTATTTACAGAGTATCCCGGGGAGTGTGTCTGTATTTCCAGGGGGTCCCGGGGAGTGTGTCAGTATTTACAGGGGGTCACGGGGAGTGTGTCAGTATTTACACAGGGGTACCGGGGAGTGTTTCAGTATTTACAGGAGATCCCGGGGAGTGTGTCTGTATTTACAGGGGAACCCGGGGAGTGTGTCTGTATTTACACAGGGGTCCCGGGGAGTGTTTCGGTATTTACAGGGGTTCACGGGGAGTCTGTCTGTATTTACAGGAGATCCCAGGGAGTGTGTCTGTATTTACAGGAGATCCCAGGGAGTGTGTCAGTATTTACAGGGGATCCCGGGGAGTGTGTCTGTATTTACAGGGGGTCCCGGGCAGTGTGTCAGTATTTACAGGGTATCCCGGGGAGTGTGTCAGTATTTACAGGGGGTCCTGGGGAGTGTGCCTGTATCTACAGGGGGTCCCGGCGAGTGTGTCTGTATTTACAGGGGGTCCCGGGGAGTGTGTCTGTTTATACAGGGGGTCCCGGGGAGTGTGTCAGTATTTACAGGGGATCCCGGTGATTGTGTCTGTATTTACAGGGGTCTTGGGGAGTGTGTCAGTATTTTCAGGAGATCCCGGGGTGTGTGTCAGTATTTACCGGGGATCCAGGGGTGTGTGTCGGTATTTACAGGGGGTCCCGGGGAGGATGTCAGTATTTACAGAGTATCCCGGGGAGTGTGTCTGTATTTACAGGGGGTCCCGGGGAGTGTGTCAGTATTTACAGAGTATCCCGGGGAGTGTGTCTGTATTTACAGGGGGTCCCGGGGAGTGTGTCAGTATTTACAGGGGATCCTGGGGAGTGTGTCTGTATTTACAGGGGAACCCGGGGAGTGTGTCTGTATTTACACAGGGGTCCCGGGGAGTGTTTCAGTATTTACAGGGTGTCCCGGGGAGTGTGTCAGTATTTACAGGGGGTCCCGGGGAGTGTGTCTGTATTTACAGGGGAACCCGGGGAGTGTGTCTGTATTTACAGGGGGTCCCGGGGAGTGTGTGGGTATTTACAGGGGTTCCCAGGGAGTGTGTCAGTATTTACAGGGGATCCCGGGGAGTGTGTCAGTATTTACAGGAGTTCCCGGGGTGTGTGTCAGTGTTTACAGGGGGTCCCGGGGAGTGTGTCTGTATTTACAGGGGGTCACGGGGAGTGTGTCAGTATTTACAGGGGGTCCCGGGGAGTGTGTGGGTATTTACAGGGATTCCCAGGGAGTGTGTCTGTATTTACAGTGGGTCCCGGGGAGTGTGTCTGTATTTACAGTGGGTCCCGGGGAGTGTGTCTGTATTTACAGGGGGTCCCGGGGAGTGTTTCGGTATTTACAGGGGTTCACGGGGAGTGTGTCTGTATTTACAGGAGATCCCGGGGAGTGTGTCAGTATTTACAGGGGATCCCGGGGAGTGTGTCTGAATTTACAGTGGGTCCCGGGGAGTGTGTCTGTATTTACAGGGTGTCCCGGGGAGTGTGTCAGTATTTACAGTGGGTCCCGGGGAGTGTGTCTGTATTTACAGGGTGTCCCGGGGAGTGTGTCTGTATTTACAGGGGGTCCCGGGGAGTGTGTCAGTATTTACAGGGGATCCCGGGGTGTGTGTCGGTATTTACAGGGGGTCCCGGGGAGGATGTCAGTATTTACAGAGTATCCCGGGGAGTGTGTCTGTATTTACAGGGGGTCCCGGGGAGTGTGTCAGTATTTACAGAGTATCCCGGGGAGTGTGTCTGTATTTACAGGGGGTCCCGGGGAGTGTGTCAGTATTTACAGGGGGTCCCGGGGAGTGTGTCTGTATTTACAGGGGGTCCCGGGGAGTGTGTCAGTATTTACAGGGGATCCTGGGGAGTGTGTCTGTATTTACAGGGGGTCCCGGGGAGTGTGTCAGTATTTACACAGGGGTCCCGGGGAGTGTTTCAGTATTAACAGGGGATCACGGGGAGTGTGCCAGTATTTACAGGGGATCCTGGGGAGTGTGTCTGTATTTACAGGGGAACCCGGGGAGTGTGTCTGTATTTACAGGGGAACCCGGGGAGGATGTCAGTATTTACAGGGTATCCCGGGGAGTGTGTGGGTATTTACAGGGGGTCCTGGGGAGTGTGTCTGTATTTACAGGGGTTCACGGGGAGTGTGTTTGTATTTACAGGGGGTCCCGGGGAGTGTGTCAGTATTTACAGGAGATCCCAGGGAGGATGTCAGTATTTACAGGGTATCCCGGGGAGTGTGTCTGTATTTACTGTGGGTACCGGGGAGCGTGTCGGTATTTACAGAGTGTCCCGGGGAGTGTGTCTCTACTTACTGGGGATCCCGGGGAGTGTGCCTGTATTTACAGGGTATCCCGGGGAGTGTGTCAGTATTTACAGGGGGTCCCGGGGAGTGTGTCTGTATTTACTGTGGGTACCGGGGAGTGTGTCGGTATTTACAGAGTGTCCCGGGGAGTGTGTCTCTGCTTACTGGGGGTCCCGGGGAGTGTGCCTGTATTTACAGGGGGTCCCGGGGAGTGTGTCTGTATTTACAGGGGGTCCCGGAGAGTATTTACAGGGTCTCCCGGGGAGTGTGTGGGTATTTACAGGGGTTCCCAGGGAGTGTGTCTGTATTTACAGGGGGTCCCAGGGAGTGTGTCAGTATTTACACAGGGGTCCCGGGGAGTGTGTCTGTATTTACAGGGGGTCCCGGGGAGTGTTTCGGTATTTACAGGGGTTCACGGGGAGTGTGTCTGTATTTACAGGAGATCCCGGGGAGTGTGTCAGTATTTACAGGGGATCCCGGGGAGTGTGTCTGAATTTACAGTGGGTCCCGGGGAGTGTGTCTGTATTTACAGGGTGTCCCGGGGAGTGTGTCAGTATTTACAGGGGGTCCCGGGGAGTGTGTCTGTATTTACAGGGGATCCCGGGGAGTGTGTCTGTATTTACAGGGGAACCCGGGGAGTGTGTCAGTATTTACAGGGGATCCCGGGGAGTGTGTCTGTATTTACAGGGGGTCCCGGGGAGTGTGTCTGTATTTACAGGGGAACCCGGGGAGTATGTCAGTATTTACAGGGGATCCCGGGGAGTGTGTCAGTATTTACAGGAGTTCCCGGGGAGTGTGTCACTGTTTACAGGGGTCCCGGGGAGTGTGTCTGTATTTACAGGGTGTCCCGGGGAGTGTGTCAGTATTTACAGGGGGTCCCGGGGAGTGTGTGGGTATTTACAGGGATTCCCAGGGAGTGTGTCTGTATTTACAGTGGGTCCCGGGGAGTGTGTCTGTATTTACAGGGTATCCCGGGGAGTGTGTGGGTATTTACAGGGGGTCCTGGGGAGTGTGTCTGTATTTACAGGGGTTCACGGGGAGTGTGTTTGTATTTACAGGGGGTCCCGGGGAGTGTGTCAGTATTTACAGGAGATCCCAGGGAGGATGTCAGTATTTACAGGGTATCCCGGGGAGTGTGTCTGTATTTACTGTGGGTACCGGGGAGCGTGTCGGTATTTACAGAGTGTCCCGGGGAGTGTGTCTCTACTTACTGGGGGTCCCGGGGAGTGTGCCTGTATTTACAGGGTATCCCGGGGAGTGTGTCAGTATTTACAGGGGGTCCCGGGGAGTGTGTCTGTATTTACTGTGGGTACCGGGGAGTGTGTCGGTATTTACAGAGTGTCCCGGGGAGTGTGTCTCTACTTACTGGGGGTCCCGGGGAGTGTGCCTGTATTTACAGGGGGTCCCGGGGAGTGTGTCTGTATTTACAGGGGGTCCCGGAGAGTCTGTGGGTATTTACAGGGTCTCCCGGGGAGTGTGTGGGTATTTACAGGGGTTCCCAGGGAGTGTGTCTGTATTTACAGGGGGTCCCAGGGAGTGTGTCAGTATTTACACAGGGGTCCCGGGGAGTGTGTCTGTATTTACAGGGGGTCCCGGGGAGTGTTTCGGTATTTACAGGGTGTCCCGGGGAGTGTGTCAGTATTTACAGGGGGTCCCGGGGAGTGTGTGGGTATTTACAGGGATTCCCAGGGAGTGTGTCTGTATTTACAGTGGGTCCCGGGGAGTGTGTCTGTATTTACAGGGTATCCCGGGGAGTGTGTGGGTATTTACAGGGGGTCCTGGGGAGTGTGTCTGTATTTACAGGGGTTCACGGGGAGTGTGTTTGTATTTACAGGGGGTCCCGGGGAGTGTGTCAGTATTTACAGGAGATCCCAGGGAGGATGTCAGTATTTACAGGGTATCCCGGGGAGTGTGTCTGTATTTACTGTGGGTACCGGGGAGCGTGTCGGTATTTACAGAGTGTCCCGGGGAGTGTGTCTCTACTTACTGGGGGTCCCGGGGAGTGTGCCTGTATTTACAGGGTATCCCGGGGAGTGTGTCAGTATTTACAGGGGGTCCCGGGGAGTGTGTCTGTATTTACTGTGGGTACCGGGGAGTGTGTCGGTATTTACAGAGTGTCCCGGGGAGTGTGTCTCTACTTACTGGGGGTCCCGGGGAGTGTGCCTGTATTTACAGGGGGTCCCGGGGAGTGTGTCTGTATTTACAGGGGGTCCCGGAGAGTCTGTGGGTATTTACAGGGTCTCCCGGGGAGTGTGTGGGTATTTACAGGGGTTCCCAGGGAGTGTGTCTGTATTTACAGGGGGTCCCAGGGAGTGTGTCAGTATTTACACAGGGGTCCCGGGGAGTGTGTCTGTATTTACAGGGGGTCCCGGGGAGTGTTTCGGTATTTACAGGGGTTCACGGGGAGTGTGTCTGTATTTACAGGAGATCCCGGGGAGTGTGTCAGTATTTACAGGGGATCCCGGGGAGTGTGTCTGAATTTACAGTGGGTCCCGGGGAGTGTGTCTGTATTTACAGGGTGTCCCGGGGAGTGTGTCAGTATTTACAGGGGGTCCCGGGGAGTGTGTCTGTATTTACAGGGGTTCACGGGGAGTGTGTCTGTATTTACAGGAGATCCCGGGGAGTGTGTCAGTATTTACAGGGGATCCCGGGGAGTGTGTCTGAATTTACAGTGGGTCCCGGGGAGTGTGTCTGTATTTACAGGGTGTCCCGGGGAGTGTGTCAGTATTTACAGGGGGTCCCGGGGAGTGTGTCTGTATTTACAGGGGAACCCGGGGAGTGTGTCTGTATTTACAGGGGATCCCGGGGAGTGTGTGGGTATTTACAGGGGTTCCCAGGGAGTGTGTCAGTATTTACAGGGGATCCCGGGGAGTGTGTCAGTATTTACAGGGGGTCCCGGGGAGTGTGTCAGTATTTACAGGGGATCCCGGGGAGTGTGTCTGTATTTACAGGGGTTCCCAGGGAGTGTGTCAGTATTTACAGGGGGTCACGGGGAGTGTGTCAGTATTTACAGGGGGTCCCGGGGAGTGTGTGGGTATTTACAGGGATTCCCAGGGAGTGTGTCTGTATTTACAGTGGGTCCCGGGGAGTGTGTCAGTATTTACACAGGGGTCCCGGGGAGTGTGTCTGTATTTACAGGGGGTCCCGGGGAGTGTTTCGGTATTTACAGGGGTTCACGGGGAGTGTGTCTGTATTTACAGGAGATCCCGGGGAGTGTGTCAGTATTTACAGGGGATCCCGGGGAGTGTGTCTGAATTTACAGTGGGTCCCGGGGAGTGTGTCTGTATTTACAGGGTGTCCCGGGGAGTGTGTCAGTATTTACAGGGGGTCCCGGGGAGTGTGTCTGTATTTACAGGGGTTCACGGGGAGTGTGTCTGTATTTACAGGAGATCCCGGGGAGTGTGTCAGTATTTACAGGGGATCCCGGGGAGTGTGTCTGAATTTACAGTGGGTCCCGGGGAGTGTGTCTGTATTTACAGGGTGTCCCGGGGAGTGTGTCAGTATTTACAGGGGGTCCCGGGGAGTGTGTCTGTATTTACAGGGGAACCCGGGGAGTGTGTCTGTATTTACAGGGGGTCCCGGGGAGTGTGTGGGTATTTACAGGGGTTCCCAGGGAGTGTGTCAGTATTTACAGGGGATCCCGGGGAGTGTGTCAGTATTTACAGGGGGTCCCGGGGAGTGTGTCAGTATTTACAGGGGATCCCGGGGAGTGTGTCTGTATTTACAGGGGTTCCCAGGGAGTGTGTCAGTATTTACAGGGGGTCACGGGGAGTGTGTCAGTATTTACAGGGGGTCCCGGGGAGTGTGTGGGTATTTACAGGGATTCCCAGGGAGTGTGTCTGTATTTACAGTGGGTCCCGGGGAGTGTGTCTGTATTTACAGTGGGTCCCGGGGAGTGTGTCTGTATTTACAGGGGGTCCCGGGGAGTGTTTCGGTATTTACAGGGGTTCACGGGGAGTGTGTCTGTATTTACAGGAGATCCCGGGGAGTGTGTCAGTATTTACAGGGGATCCCGGGGAGTGTGTCTGAATTTACAGTGGGTCCCGGGGAGTGTGTCTGTATTTACAGGGTGTCCCGGGGAGTGTGTCAGTATTTACAGGGTATCCTGGGGAGTGTGTCAGTATTTACAGTGGGTCCCGGGGAGTGTGTCTGTATTTACAGGGTGTCCCGGGGAGTGTGTCAGTATTTACAGGGGAACCCGGGGAGTGTGTCTGTATTTACAGGGGGTCCCGGGGAGTGTGTGGGTATTTACAGGGGTTCCCAGGGAGTGTGTCAGTATTTACAGGGGAACCCGGGGAGTGTGTCAGTATTTACAGGGGAACCCGGGGAGTGTGTCAGTATTTACAGGGGGTCCCGGGGAGTGTGTCAGTATTTACAGGGGTCTCGAGGAGCCTGTCTGTATTTTCAGTGGGTGCTGTGGACTGCGCCGTTGTCCACAGGGCTCTGGGGGGACTGTTTGAAAAGTTTCCGCGGATCGTGCAGTGCGTACGGGGACGCGGCAGGCGCCCCTCGGGTCGCTCTTGACATTTTCTTACCTGCCCTCCGGGCCGAACTGCTCCCACAGGTCCTCTCCCTGCCCAGCGTCCTGCGACACGGGGGGTCCTTCTTTGTCTCCTGCGTTAACCCCTGCAGCCGTACGCAGGGGCACAGCGTTACGCTTGCAATTACGGTACCGAGCTCCCCAACCCCCCAACAGACGATTAGCCTCCTGCGGTACGCAGGGGCCTGCGAGGGAGGGCGTGTGCGCGCGAACCGCTGGAGGGTGCTTTGCAGGTGATCGGGATGGAGGCGGAACGGCGGGCTGGTGAAAATTCAGAAATCGGGGGTCGCGGGTGGACTTGTCGGTCCGCCTACAGGACTGCCTGAGCGTTAACTTGCGGGTTGGGTGAGCAGAGTTGCGAATTTCAGCGTCCATTTCGAGAGGACTGGAATGCCAAAGCAAGAAGGTGATGTCGAGGCTTCGCAAGGCACTGGTCAGACCTCCCTTGGCGGACTGTCAGCAGATTTGGACACCATTTCCAGGAGAGGACGCACTGGCGTCGGGGAGGGTCCAGAGGAGGTTCGCGAGAGCGATCCCGGGAACAAAAGGGTTAACGTACGAGGAGTGTTCGATGGCTTTGGGCCTGTACTTACTGGAGTTTAGAAGAATGAGGAAGGGGATCTCATTTAAACCTATCGAATGTTGAAAGGTCCAGATAGAGTGGATGTGGGGAGGATGTTTCCTACAGTGGGGGAGTCTAGGACCAGAGGACACAGATAGACTGGATGTGGAGAGGATGTTTCCTGTAGTGGGGGAGTCTCGGACCAGAGGACACAGATAGAGTGGATGTGGAGAGGATGTTTCCTGTAGTGGGGGAGTCTCGGACCAGAGGACACAGATAGAGTGGATGTGGAGAGGATGTTTCCTGTAGTGGGGGAGTCTAGGACCAGAGGACACAGATAGAGTGGATGTGGAGAGGATGTTTCCTGTAGTGGGGGAGTCTCGGACCAGAGGACACAGATAGAGTGGATGTGGAGAGGATGTTTCCTGTAGTGGGGGGAGTCTAGGACCAGAGAACACAGATAGAGTGGATGTGGAGAGGATGTTTCCTATAGTGGGGGAGTCCAGGACCAGAGGAGACAGATAGAGTGGATGTGGAGAGGATGTTTCCTATAGTGGGGGAGTCCAGGACCAGAGGACACAGATAGAGTGGATGTGGAGAGGATGTTTCCTATAGTGGGGGAGTCTCGGACCAGAGGACACAGATAGACTGGATGTGGAGAGGATGTTTCCTGTAGTGGGGGAGTCTCGGACCAGAGGACACAGATAGAGTGGATGTGGAGAGGATGTTTCCTGTAGTGGGGGAGTCTAGGGACAGAGGACACAGATAGAGTGGATGTGGAGAGGATGTTTCCTGTAGTGGGGGAGTCTCGGACCAGAGGACACAGATAGAGTGGATGTGGAGAGGATATTTCCTGTAGTGGGGGGAGTCTAGGACCAGAGAACACAGATAGAGTGGATGTGGAGAGGATGTTTCCTATAGTGGGGGAGTCCAGGACCAGAGAACACAGATAGAGTGGATGTGGAGAGGATGTTTCCTGTAGTGGGGAGTCTAGGGACAGAGGACACAGATAGACTGGATGTGGAGAGGATGTTTCCTGTAGTGGGGGAGTCTCGGACCAGAGGACACAGATAGAGTGGATGTGGAGAGGATGTTTCCTATAGTGGGGGAGTCCAGGACCAGAGGAGACAGATAGAGTGGATGTGGAGAGGATGTTTCCTATAGTGGGGGAGTCCAGGACCAGAGGACACAGATAGAGTGGATGTGGAGAGGATGTTTCCTGTAGTGGGGGAGTCTAGGGACAGAGGACACAGATAGACTGGATGTGGAGAGGATGTTTCCTGTAGTGGGGGAGTCTCGGACCAGAGGACACAGATAGAGTGGATGTGGAGAGGATGTTTCCTATAGTGGGGGAGTCCAGGACCAGAGGAGACAGATAGAGTGGATGTGGAGAGGATGTTTCCTATAGTGGGGGAGTCCAGGACCAGAGGACACAGATAGAGTGGATGTGGAGAGGATGTTTCCTATACTGGGGGAGTCCAGGACCAGAGGAGACAGATAGAGTGGATGTGGAGAGGATGTTTCCTATAGTGGGGGAGTCTCGGACCAGAGGACACAGATAGAGTGGATGTGGAGAGGATGTTTCCTATAGTGGGGGAGTCCAGGACCAGAGGACACAGATAGAGTGGATGTGGAGAGGATGTTTCCTATAGTGGGGGAGTCCAGGACCAGAGGACACAGATAGAGTGGATGTGGAGAGGATGTTTCGTATAGTGGGGGAGTCTAGGACCAGAGGACACAGATAGACTGGATGTGGAGAGGATGTGGAGAGGATGTTTCCTGTAGTGGGGGAGTCTCGGACCAGAGGACACAGATAGAGTGGATGTGGAGAGGATGTTTCCTGTAGTGGGGGAGTCTAGGGACAGAGGACACAGATAGAGTGGATGTGGAGAGGATGTTTCCTGTAGTGGGGGAGTCTCGGACCAGAGGACACAGATAGAGTGGATGTGGAGAGGATGTTTCCTGTAGTGGGGGGAGTCTAGGACCAGAGAACACAGATAGAGTGGATGTGGAGAGGATGTTTCCTATAGTGGGGGAGTCCAGGACCAGAGGAGACAGATAGAGTGGATGTGGAGAGGATGTTTCCTGTAGTGGGGGAGTCCAGGACCAGAGGACACAGATAGAGTGGATGTGGAGAGGATGTTTCCTATAGTGGGGGAGTCTAGGACCAGAGGACACAGACAGAGTGGATGTGGAGAGGATGTTTCCTGTAGTGGGGGAGTCTAGGACCAGAGGACACAGATAGACTGGATGTGGAGAGGATGTTTCCTGTAGTGGGGGAGTCTCGGACCAGAGGACACAAATAGAGTGGATGTGGAGAGGATGTTTCCTGTCGTGGGGGAGTCTCGGACCAGAGGACACAGATAGAGTGGATGTGGAGAGGATGTTTCCTGTAGTGGGGGGAGTCTCAGACCAGAGGACACAGATAGAGTGGATGTGGAGAGGATGTTTCCTGTAGTGGGGGAGTCTAGGACCAGAGGACACAGATAGAGTGGATGTGGAGAGGATGTTTCCTGTAGTGGGGGAGTCTAGGACCAGAGGACACAGACAGAGTGGATGTGGAGAGGATGTTTCCTGTAGTGGGGGAGTCTAGGACCAAAGGACACAGATAGAGTGGATGTGGAGAGGATGTTTCCTGTCGTGGGGGAGTCTAGGACCAGAGGACACAGATAGAGTGGATGTGGAGAGGATGTTTCCTGTAGTGGGGGGAGTCTAGGAACAGAGGACACAGATAGGGTGCATGTGGAGAGGATGTTTCCTGTAGTGGGGGGAGTCTAGGACCAGAGGACACAGATAGAGTGGATGTGGAGAGGATGTTTCCTGTAGTGGGGGAGTCTAGGACCAGAGGACACAGACAGAGTGGATGTGGAGAGGATGTTTCCTGTAGTGGGGGAGTCTAGGACCAGAGGACACAGATAGAGTGGATGTGGAGAGGATGTTTCCTGTCGTGGGGGAGTCTAGGACCAGAGGACACAGATAGAGTGGATGTGGAGAGGATGTTTCCTGTAGTGGGGGGAGTCCAGGAACAGAGGACACAGATAGAGTGGATGTGGAGAGGATGTTTCCTGTAGTGGGGGGAGTCTAGGAACAGAGGACACAGATAGAGTGGATGTGGAGAGGATGTTTCCTGTCGTGGGGGAGTCTTGGACCAGAGGACACAGATAGAGTGGATGTGGAGAGGATGTTTCCTGTAGTGGGGGGAGTCTAGGAACAGAGGACACAGATAGAGTGGATGTGGAGAGGATGTTTCCTGTAGTGGGGGAGTCTCGGACTAGAGGGTACAGATAGAGTGGATGTGGCGAGGATGTTTCCTGTCCTGGGGGAGTCTCAGACCAGAGGACACAGCCTCAGAATAGAGGGACATCCATCTAGAACGGAGATGAGGAGGGATTTCTTTAGCCAGAGGGTGGGTGAATCTGTGGAATTCATCGCCACAGATGGCTGGGGAGGGCAAGTCGTTGGGTGTATTTAAAACAGAGGTTGACAGGTTCTTGATTAGTCAGGGGTGTGAAAGGTCACGGGGAGAAGGCTGGAGAATGGGGTTGAGAGGGATAGTAAATCAGCCGCGATGGAATGGCGGGACAGACTCGGTGGGCCGAACGGCCTCATTCTGTTCCTGTGGTCTTGGCAGAGGAGAGAGAGAGAGAGATAGAGAGAGAAGTGGGGGGGTCCCCCCTTCGCTCCAAAGAGAAAAGCCCCCTCTCCCACAGCCTCCCCTCGCAGGGGGACGGTCAGAGACTCTTTCCGAGGGGGGAAGCGCAGGGGGCTTAATTTCCTGGTGATTGGAGAAGAGTATTTGCGGGTGGGGGGGGGGAAGAGATGTCAGCTGTTTTTTTTCCACACAGAGAGCGGTGGTTGGGTGTGTGTGTGTGAGACGCCCTGTCGGGGGGCCAAGGCAGGTACGAGGCTCGTGGGAGGGAGGTAAGCGGAGGGAGGTGGGAGGGGGAAGGGGACGAGCGAGAGTCGGAGGGGCCTGCGGTAGGAAACCCTCACATCCCTCCCCCTCCCCACCCCCGGCACAATCTGTCCCGTACCTGCACCAACGTCGGTGGTCCTCGTCTCCGGGGAGGGGTCCCCGCCCCTGGGCCTCCCGCAGGGGGGCGGGGGTAGGGGGGCCAGGCAGCCCGAGCCGCCGGTAGACCGGGTCTTCGAGCGGCCGCCCTTCCGCAGGCTCTGGTGGGGGTGGGGGGGGGGGGAGAGGAACA
Organism: Mobula birostris; assembly: GCF_030028105.1. NCBI lineage: Eukaryota > Metazoa > Chordata > Chondrichthyes > Myliobatiformes > Myliobatidae > Mobula > Mobula birostris. Next base: position 37,729 of record NW_027274921.1, read on the forward strand.
GAATGAACGTCGGATGGGCGATCACCAACAGTCGATCCGGGGCGCGCGCGCGAGGCGGAATAAAGGGAAATCCCGTGAAGTGAAGGCGCTTTCACAGAACATAGAATAGTACAGCACAGTACAGGCCCTTCGGCCCACAATGTTGTGCCGACCCTCAAACCCTGCCTCCCATATAACCCACCCCACCTTAAATTCCTCCATATACCTGTCTAGTAGTCTCTTAAACTTCACGAGTGTATCTGCCTCCACCACTGACTCAGGCAGTGCATTCCACGCACCAACCACTCTCTGAGTGAAAAAACTTTCCCCTAATATAAGGGTGGGTTGGCAAGTTTGCAGACGACACAAAGGTTGGTGGTGTTGTGGATAGTGTAGAGGGTTGTGGAAGATTGCAGAGAGGACATTGATAGGATGCAGAAGTGGGCTGAGAAGTGGCAGATGGAGTTCAACCCGGAGAAGTGTGAGGTGGGACGCTTTGGAAGGACAAACTCCAAGGCAGAGTACAAAGTAAATGGCAGGATACTTGGCAGTGTGGATGAGCAGAGGGATCTGGGGGTACATGTCCACAGATCCCTGAAAGTTGCCTCACAGGTGGATAGGGTAGTTAAGAAAGCTTATGGGGTGTTAGCTTTCATAAGTCGAGGGATGGAGTTTAAGAGTCGCGGGGTAATGATGCAGCTCTATAAAACTCTGGTTAGGCCACACTTGGAGTACTGTGTCCAGTTCTGGTCGCCCCACTATAGGAAGGATGTGGAAGCATTGGAAAGGGTACAGAGGAGATTTACCAGGATGCTGCCTGGTTCAGAGGGGAAAGTGCTATCATGTTTACTGTTGTGTGCTGGGGCAGCAGGCTGAGGGTAGCAGACACCAACAGAATCAACAAACTCATCCGTAAGGCCAGTGATGTTGTGGGGATGGAACTGGACTCTCTGACGGTGGTGTCTGAAAAGAGGATGCTGTCCAAGTTGCATGCCATCTTGGACAATGTCTCCCATCCACTACATAATGTACTGGTTGGGCACAGGAGTACATTCAGCCAGAGACTCATTCCTCCGAGATGCAGCACAGAGCGTCATAGGAAGTCATTCCTGCCTGTGGCCATCAAACTTTACAACTCCTCCCTTGGAGGGTCAGACACCCTGAGCCAATAGGCTGGCCTGGACTAATTTCCTGGCATAATTTACATATTACTATTTAACTATTTATGGTTCTACGGCTATTTATTATTTATGGTGCAACTGTAATGAAAACCAATTTCCCCCTGGGATCAATAAAGTATGACTTTGACTATGAATGGAGACGGGCTAACCCCTATTGGCATCAATGGATCCGGGGTTGGGAGGGTGAACAGCTTTTAGTTCCTCGGTATAAACATCACCGGGGATCTCGCGTGGTCTGTGCACACCGGCTGTGTGTGTGAAAAAGGCAGAACAGTGCCTCTCTCCCCTCAGACGGTTGAAGAAGTTCGGTGTGGGCCCCCAAATCCTTTCCTACAGGGGCACAATTGAGAGCATCCTGACTGGCCGCATCACTGCCTGGCACGGGAACCGTACCTCCCTCGATCGCAGGACCCTGCAGAGAGTGGGTGCGGACAGCCCGGCGCATCCGTAGGCGTGAACTTCCCACGATTCAGGACATTTACAGAGACGGGTGCGTAAAAAGGGCCCGGAGGGTCATTGGGGACCTGAGTCATCCCCAACCACAAACTGTCCCAGCTGCTACCATCCGGGAAAACGGTACCACAGCGTAAAAGCCAGGACCAACAGGCTCCGGGACAGCTTCTCCCACCAGGCCATCGGACTGATTAACGCACGTTGACATAATTGCATCTCTGTGTTGTACTGATTTAGATTAAGATTATGAGAACACACAGTCCTCTTTTATTGTCATTTAGTAATGCATGCACTATGATAGAAATTGTTCCTCCAGATTGTCCTGTTGTACGTACCATTTACGACAAATTGCTAGTAAGTTGCAGAGCGTACATTTCGACGGAGAGGTAACGTAAAGGTCTTTACCCCTCGTGTAGGTGAAGGATGTAAGAGACAAAGTCAGTTCAATATTTGCTTTTAAAAACGGCGTCGGTTCTGTGGGGTCACACTGTTGCACGGTTTGAAGAGAAGGTGGGCTGGTAGGTTATCCCGAGAACCCGCACGGTTCCTCTGCGGGTTTCTCCCGTCCCGCTCGCTTCCGTCTCTCCAGGTGATCCCGGACAGCCTCGGTGACGTTCGATGTCGGAACCAGTGCCATCGGAAGCCAAGTCACTAATCTCTCAGTGCTCACAGTGCTGCGTGTCGCAGCAATGTTAGGCCACGAGGCGAGGGGGGGACAGAATTAGGCCATTCGGCCCGTCGGTCTAGTCTACTATCCCTCTCGACCCCGTTCTCCTGCACTCGCCCCGTGACCTTTGATGTCCAGGCTAACCAAACACCAGTCCGAGCCTCGTTAATGTACCTGCCCCGACCACTTCCCCCGGCAGCTCCTTCCACAGACAGACCACCGTCTGGGTGAATAAGCTGTCTTGTTAAAAATCTTACCCCTTCTCACCTTAACCCTGTGCCCTCTGGTTCTTGATTCCCCGACCCTGGGGGGAAAGGTCTGTGCACATTCACCCTATCCGTGCCCCTCGTGGTCTTACACACTTCTGTAAGGTCCAAGGAATAAGGTCCCGACCTGCCCCGACCTCTCTCCGTAACTCCGTCCCTCGAGTCCCGGCGACATCCTCGTAAATCTCCCTCCGCACTCGTTCCAGCTCAGCGGCATCAGGGCGACCAAAATCGAACACCATACTCCCAGCTGACATCTCGCACAACCGGGACGTGCCCCCCGACTCCCGTACTGCGCGCCCTGACTGACGACGGCCGGCCTGTCGAACACTCTCTCCCGCCGCCCCCGTCTCGTTCCATCGTTAACGTGCCATGCCATGCGACCGGGGGGGGGGGGGGGGGCTGACGATCGCGGTTTTCCAATGACCGCGATCGTCCTTGGCGAATTTTTTCTGCACGAGCAAGTTTACCATCGGCGGCTTCTGGGCAGTGACTTCGCAAGACCGGCGACTCCCCACCCCCCTCTCGGCCCCAGTCAAAACTCTTCGGAGACTGTCCGCCTGGCGCCAGTGGTCGCGTAACCAGGACTCGCGGTCTACACCCGGCGCCCGCGCCAGAGACGCAGCTCCACCCCCCCCCGGCCATGACCTACCTCGATATGGAGTTCGATCGTCTCGCCTTCCTTGAAGCCCAGGTCCAAACTGGGCTCGGGCTCGGCCTCCTTGCCCCTCGCGGGGGACCCCGAGGTCCCCCTCAGCGACCTGTCAGATGGGGGGGGGAACGAGAGCTTGAGGTGGAGGGGCAGAGGGAGGCCACTTGGCCTGTCGCGGCTGGGTTACTATCCCTCTCAACCCCGCGACCTTTGACGTCCTGGCTAATCCAGAACCCGTCGACCTCCGCTTTAAATACTCCCAACGACTCGGCCTCCATGGCCGCGAATTCCATAGACTCACCCACCGGATAAAGAAATTCCTCCCCATCTCTGTTCTGAATGGGACGTCCCTCTGTTCTGAGGCTGTGTCCTCTGGGATTATAAGACCCTCCCTCTCTCTTTCTCTCTCTCACACGTCTTCTCTCTGCTTCTCCTTCCTCCCTTAACTATTTCTCTCTCTCTCTCTCTCGCTGTCTCTCTCTCTGTCTCACACACTCTCTCTCTCTCACACACTCTCTCTCTCTCTGTCTGTCACTCTCTCTGTCTGTCTCTCTCTGGTCTCTCCCTCTGTCTGTCACTCTCTCTGTCTCACTCTCTCACACTATCTTTCTCTCTGTCCCTCTTCCCCCTCTCTCTCTCACACTCTGCCTGTCTCTCTCGCTGTCTCTCTCTCTCACACACTCTCTCTGTCTCTGTCTGTCACTCTCTCTGTCTCACTCTCTCACACTCTATCTCTCTCTCTGTCCCTCTTCCCCCTCTCTCTCTCACACTCTGTCTGTCTCTCTCGCTGTCTCTCTCTCTCACACACTTTCTCTGTCTCTGTCTGTCACTCTCTCTGTCTCACTCTCTCACACTCTATCTCTCTCTCTGTCCCTCTTCCCCCTCTCTCTCTCACACTCTGTCTGTCTCTCTCGCTGTCTCTCTCTCTCTCACACACTCTCTCTGTCTCTCTCTGGTCTCTCTCTCTGTCTCACTCTCTATATCTCTCCCACACGTCCACTCCCTCCAGGCTTTTCAGAAGTTTTCCCTCCCCTGCCCTTCCCACCCACCCCCCTCCCCCGGGCAACTCCCCCCTCGCTGCCCCTCCTCGGCCGACCTACCTGAAGTGGTCCTGAAGAGCCACGTTGAAATCGAAGGCATCCCCCCGATCGCTGAACCCCACTCCGATGAAGGCTGTCCGGCCTGGGAGAGAAGGGAGGGACGGGGACGGGGGGGAAGAGAGAAAAACGAATGAGTCGTCGCAGTCGTACGAGACGTCTGTGAGGCCGCGCTCGGAGTACGGTGCTCAGTTTCGGTCGCCCCGCTGTATGAAAGATGCCGCTGAGCTGGAGAGAGTGCGGAGGGAGATTTACGAGGATGTCGCCGGGACTCGAGGGACTGAGTTACGGAGAGGGGTCGGGCAGGTCGGGACTTTATTCCTAAGAGCATAGGGGTGACCTTACAGAGGTGTGTAAAACCACGAGGGGTACGGATAGGGTGAACGTGCACAGACCTTTCCCCCCAGGGTCGGGGAATCGAGAACCAGAGGGCACAGGGTTTAAGGTGAGAGGGGGGAGAGAGATTTAATAGGGACCCGAGGGGCAACTTTTTCACCCAGAGGGTGGTCCGTCTGTGGAAGGAGCTGATGGGAGAAGCGGTCGAGGCAGGTACATTAACGACACTCGGACAGGGACACGGATAGGAGAGGTTTAGAGGGATACGGTGGTCCGTCTGTGGACAGGGACACGGATAGGAGAGGTTTAGAGGGATACGGTGGTCCGTCTGTGGACAGGGACATGGATAGGAGAGGTTTAGAGGGATACGGTGGTCCGTCTGTGGACAGGGACACGGATAGGAGAGGTTTAGAGGGATACGGTGGTCCGTCTGCGGACAGGGACACGGATAGGGAAGGTTTAGAGGGATACGGTGGTCCGTCTGTGGACAGGGACACGGATAGGAGAGGTTTAGAGGGATACGGTGGTCCGTCTGTGGACAGGGACACGGACAGGAGAGGTTTAGAGGGATACGGTGGTCCGTCTGTGGACAGGGACACGGATAGGAGAGGTTTAGAGGGATACGGTGGTCCGTCTGTGGACAGGGACACGGATAGGAGAGGTTTAGAGGGATACGGTGGTCCGTCTGTGGACAGGGACACGGATAGGAGAGGTTTAGAGGGATACGGTGGTCCGTCTGTGGACAGGGACACGGATAGGAGAGGTTTAGAGGGATACGGTGGTCCGTCTGTGGACAGGGACATGGACAGGGAAGGTTTAGAGGGATACAGTGGTCCGTCTGTGGACAGGGACACGGACAGGGAAGGTTTAGAGGGATACGGTGGTCCGTCTGTGGACAGGGACACGGATAGGAGAGGTTTAGAGGGATACGGTGGTCCGTCTGTGGACAGGGACACGGATAGGAGAGGTTTAGAGGGATACGGTGGTCCGTCTGTGGAAGGAGCTGCCGGGGGAAGTGGTCGAGGCAGGTACATTAACAACACTCGGACAGGGACACGGATAGGAGAGGTTTAGAGGGATATGGTGGTCCGTCTGTGGACAGGGACACGGATAGGAGAGGTTTAGAGGGATACAGTGGTCCGTCTGTGGACAGGGACACGGATAGGAGAGGTTTAGAGGGATACGGTGGTCCGTCTGTGGACAGGGACACGGATAGGAGAGGTTTAGAGGGATACAGTGGTCCGTCTGTGGACAGGGACACGGATAGGAGAGGTTTAGAGGGATACGGTGGTCCGTCTGTGGACAGGGACACGGATAGGAGAGGTTTAGAGGGATATGGTGGTCCGTCTGTGGACAGGGACACGGACAGGGAAGGTTTAGAGGGATACGGTGGTCCGTCTGTGGAGAGGGACACGGACAGGGAAGGTTCAGAGGGATACGGTGGTCCGTCTGTGGACAGGGACACGGATAGGAGAGGTTTAGAGGGATACGGTGGTCCGTCTGTGGACAGGGACACGGACAGGGAAGGTTTAGAGGGATACGGTGGTCCGTCTGTGGACAGGGACACGGATAGGAGAGGTTCAGAGGGATACGGTGGTCCGTCTGTGGACAGGGACACGGGTAGGAGAGGTTTAGAGGGATACGGTGGTCCGTCTGTGGACAGGGACACGGACAGGGAAGGTTTAGAGGGATACGGTGGTCCGTCTGTGGACAGGGACACGGATAGGAGAGGTTTAGAGGGATACGGTGGTCCGTCTGTGGACAGGGACACGGACAGGAGAGGTTTAGAGGGATACGGTGGTCCGTCTGTGGACAGGGACACGGACAGGAGAGGTTTAGAGGGATACGGTGGTCCGTCTGTGGACAGGGACACGGAGAGGAGAGGTTTAGAGGGATACGGTGGTCCGTCTGTGGACAGGGACACGGATAGGAGAGGTTTAGAGGGATACGGTGGTCCGTCTGTGGACAGGGACACGGACAGGGAAGGTTTAGAGGGATACGGTGGTCCGTCTGTGGACAGGGACACGGATAGGAGAGGTTTAGAGGGATACGGTGGTCTGTCTGTGGACAGGGACACGGATAGGAGAGGTTTAGAGGGATACGGTGGTCCGTCTGTGGACAGGGACACGGACAGGGAAGGTTTAGAGGGATACGGTGGTCCGTCTGTGGAGAGGGACACGGACAGGGAAGGTTCAGAGGGATACGGTGGTCCGTCTGTGGACAGGGACACGGATAGGAGAGGTTTAGAGGGATACAGTGGTCCGTCTGTGGACAGGGACACGGATAGGAGAGGTTTAGAGGGATACGGTGGTCCATCTGTGGACAGGGACACGGACAGGGAAGGTTTAGAGGGATACGGTGGTCCGTCTGTGGAGAGGGACACGGACAGGGAAGGTTCAGAGGGATACGGTGGTCCGTCTGTGGACAGGGACACGGATAGGAGAGGTTTAGAGGGATACGGTGGTCCGTCTGTGGAAGGAGCTGCCAGAGGAAGTGGTCGAGGCAGGTACATTAACGACACTCGGACAGGGACACGGATAGGAGAGGTTTAGAGGGATACGGTGGTCCGTCTGTGGACAGGGACATGGACAGGGAAGGTTTAGAGGGATACAGTGGTCCGTCTGTGGACAGGGACACGGATAGGAGAGGTTTAGAGGGATACGGTGGTCCATCTGTGGACAGGGACACGGACAGGGAAGGTTTAGAGGGATACGGTGGTCCGTCTGTGGAGAGGGACACGGATAGGAGAGGTTTAGAGGGATACGGTGGTCCGTCTGTGGACAGGGACACGGATAGGAGAGGTTTAGAGGGATACGGTGGTCCATCTGTGGACAGGGACACGGACAGGGAAGGTTTAGAGGGATACGGTGGTCCGTCTGTGGAGAGGGACACGGATAGGAGAGGTTTAGAGGGATACGGTGGTCCATCTGTGGACAGGGACACGGACAGGGAAGGTTTAGAGGGATACGGTGGTCCGTCTGTGGAGAGGGACACGGACAGGGAAGGTTCAGAGGGAAACGGTGGTCCGTCTGTGGACAGGGACACGGATAGGAGAGGTTTAGAGGGATACGGTGGTCCGTCTGTGGACAGGGACACGGACAGGAGAGGTTTAGAGGGATACGGTGGTCCGTCTGTGGACAGGGACACGGATAGGAGAGGTTTAGAGGGATACGGTGGTCCGTCTGTGGACAGGGACACGGATAGGAGAGGTTTAGAGGGATACGGTGGTCTGTCTGTGGACAGGGACACGGATAGGAGAGGTTTAGAGGGATACGGTGGTCCGTCTGTGGAGAGGGACATGGATAGGAGAGGTTTAGAGGGATACGGTGGTCCGTCTGTGGACAGGGACACGGATAGGAGAGGTTTAGAGGGATACGGTGGTCCGTCTGTGGACAGGGACACGGATAGGAGAGGTTTAGAGGGATACGGTGGTCCGTCTGTGGACAGGGACACGGACAGGAGAGGTTTAGAGGGATACGGTGGTCCGTCTGTGGACAGGGACACGGATAGGAGAGGTTTAGAGGGATACGGTGGTCCGTCTGTGGACAGGGACACGGACAGGGAAGGTTTAGAGGGATACGGTGGTCCGTCTGTGGACAGGGACACGGATAGGAGAGGTTTAGAGGGATACGGTGGTCCGTCTGTGGACAGGGACACGGATAGGGAAGGTTTAGAGGGATACGGTGGTCCGTCTGTGGACAGGGACACGGACAGGGAAGGTTTAGAGGGATACGGTGGTCCATCTGTGGACAGGGACATGGATAGGAGAGGTTTAGAGGGATACGGTGGTCCGTCTGTGGACAGGGACACGGACAGGAGAGGTTTAGAGGGATACGGTGGTCCGTCTGTGGACAGGGACACGGATAGGAGAGGTTTAGAGGGATACGGTGGTCCGTCTGTGGACAGGGACACGGATAGGAGAGGTTTAGAGGGATACGGTGGTCCGTCTGTGGACAGGGACACGGACAGGGAAGGTTTAGAGGGATACGGTGGTCCGTCTGTGGACAGGGACACGGATAGGAGAGGTTTAGAGGGATACGGTGGTCCGTCTGTGGACAGGGACACGGATAGGAGAGGTTTAGAGGGATACGGTGGTCCGTCTGTGGACAGGGACACGGACAGGAGAGGTTTAGAGGGATACGGTGGTCCGTCTGTGGACAGGGACACGGATAGGAGAGGTTTAGAGGGATACGGTGGTCCGTCTGTGGACAGGGACACGGATAGGAGAGGTTTAGAGGGATACGGTGGTCCGTCTGTGGACAGGGACACGGACAGGGAAGGTTTAGAGGGATACGGTGGTCCGTCTGTGGACAGGGACACGGATAGGAGAGGTTTAGAGGGATACGGTGGTCCGTCTGTGGACAGGGACACGGACAGGGAAGGTTTAGAGGGATACGGTGGTCCGTCTGTGGACAGGGACACGGATAGGAGAGGTTTAGAGGGATACGGTGGTCCGTCTGTGGACAGGGACACGGACAGGGAAGGTTTAGAGGGATACGGTGGTCCGTCTGTGGACAGGGACACGGACAGGGAAGGTTTAGAGGGATACGGTGGTCCGTCTGTGGACAGGGACACGGATAGGAGAGGTTTAGAGGGATACGGTGGTCCGTCTGTGGACAGGGACACGGATAGGAGAGGTTTAGAGGGATACGGTGGTCCGTCTGTGGACAGGGACACGGATAGGAGAGGTTTAGAGGGATACGGTGGTCCGTCTGTGGACAGGGACACGGATAGGAGAGGTTTAGAGGGATACGGTGGTCCGTCTGTGGACAGGGATACGGATAGGAGAGGTTTAGAGGGATACGGTGGTCCGTCTGTGGACAGGGACACGGATAGGAGAGGTTTAGAGGGATACGGTGGCCCGTCTGTGGACAGGGATACGGATAGGAGAGGTTTAGAGGGATACGGTGGTCCGTCTGTGGAGAGGGACATGGATAGGAGAGGTTTAGAGGGATACGGTGGTCCGTCTGTGGACAGGGACACGGATAGGAGAGGTTTAGAGGGATACGGTGGTCCGTCTGTGGACAGGGACACGGATAGGAGAGGTTTAGAGGGATACGGTGGTCGGTCTGTGGACAGGGATACGGATAGGAGAGGTTTAGAGGGATACGGTGGTCCGTCTGTGGAAGGAGCTGCCGGGGGGAGTGGTCGAGGCAGGTACGTTAACGACACTCGGACAGGGACACGGATAGGAGAGGTTTGGAGCAGGGTGTGTCAACCGGGGTTCTGAGAGAGAGACCGTGGTTGGAAGAATAAAACATAGTTTTTCGAACTCCGTTGAACCCCAGCGTTCGCTTTGCTGGGGAGTGACCAAGCCGTTACCAATCTCGTCAGGCGTCTGTGAGCGCTGTATTGCCCGGAGGGGAGGACAGTCGGGTGATAATCGGTGAGCACCGCATTGCACGGAGGGCAGGCAGAACCTTGAGTTCATTTTCGGACGTGACGTCAGCCCCTCCCTCCCGAATTCCACCCACCCCGCCAAACCTCCCCTTACCCTCAGCCGACCGACATCTGGGAGCCAAAAAACTACCGGTGCAGTAGGAAATTGGAGGGAAGCTTTCGTCCGGAAGAAAAAAAATTAAATCGCAATTTCGGCCTCGCAGGAATTCATCTGGTTTGCCCGATGAGGTTTTAAAATTTTTGAAGGGGAGATAAGCAAAATTTAACTACGCCAACACAAGGAAATCTGCAGATGCTGGAAATTCAAGCAACACACGTCAAAGTTGCTGGCGAACGCAGCAGGCCAGGCAGCATCTCTAGGAAGAGGTACAGTCGACGTTTCGGGCCGAGACCCTTCGTCAGGACTAACTGAGGGAAGAGTGAGTAAGAGATTTGAAAGCGGGAGGGTTATGGGGGATCCAAAATGATAGGAGAAGACAGGAGGGGGAGGGATGGAGCCAAGAGCTGGACAGGTGACTGGCAAAGGGGATACGAGAGGATCATGGGGCAGGAGGCCCAGGCTTAATTACCTGTTTTTTTTTGCTTCCAAGAAAGGTCGGCAAAAAGTTCGCTCTCTGCTCAAAAGAGCGTTGGTAATTTTTTTGCGGGGAGGAATGTTGTTACCTGCTGATCACGCTGAAATACGGGGAGCTTTAGATTCACTAATTCTTTTTACGCGGGGGTTCCCGGCCTGGAAAATCAAGAGTTCCTTCCGGGGCAAAAGAGGTTGGGAGAGGCCGGGTTAGAGGGGACGGGACAAACAGGGGCAGAGGGGGATCGTCTTGAATGGGTGTGCGGGACGGCGCAGGGAAGAGGGGTCGATGGGCCTGGCTCCCTGCTGTGAAATTAGGCGGCCGACGGCCTGCTACGCCAACTGGAAGGCACCGGAACAGAACAGGCGAACAGCCAGCTCGACCCGGCTCCCTAATATCGAGGATTTAATTCCCCCTCCTTCCTTCTGACTTACTCTTCCTCCCTTTCACACACACACACTCTCTCTCTCTCATCCTCTCAGTCTGCCTGTCTCTCTTTCCGTCCTACTCTATCTCCCTCCGTGTCTCTCTCTCTCTCTCTCTCTCTCTCTCTCTCTTTCTCCCCCCCCCCTCTCCTTCCCTCCTTCCCTACCAGTTCCATCCTGGATACGGAGCACAAAGTATCGGCTCGAGTCTGTGACGCTCTCCAGCGCGATCCCGGGGTACGTGTCGATGGGGGCTTCGGCGAACAGTTCCCCTGTGTCACAGAGAGAGCAGGCGGTCAGCGGGAGGGCCGGAGTGGGGTGGGGGGTAATGGGGGGGGAGAGGCGGCTGCTCCCCCGGGTGTAACCAGGCTCTCTCCGCGCCCCTCCCCCACTCGTCCCCGCGCACGCCTCGCCGATCCACCCTCCGGTGGGGAGGGGGCTTGTCGTCACCCCAGGGGACGGACAGCGGGGAAACCCCGCCACGATCGGCCTCCGACCCTCTTCCACCTTCGCCACCCTCCCCTCGGAGACCCCTGGCCCCCTCGCAGTCAAAAGGGACGACGGGGCGGGGGGGGGGGGAAAGGGTCACAGAAGGAGGGAGTTTTGTTTAACGTTAAAATTATTATTTAGAGGCACCCGTTAGTCTTGTGAGACCACAGATTTGCTCCTTGGAAGGTTTCCATGACGCAGGGCCTGGGCAAGGATTGTACGGAAGACCGGCAGTTGCCCATACTGCAAGTCTCCCCTCTCCACGCCACCGATGTTGTCCAAGGGAAGGGCACTAGGACCCACGCGGTGTCGCCGCAGAGCAATGCGTGGTTAAGTGCCTCGCTCAAGGACACAACACGCTGCCCCAGCCAAGGCTCGAACTGGCGACCTTCAGATCACTAGACGAACGCCTTAACCACTTGGCCACGTGCCAACACTATTATTAATAAAATTATTATTAACAGCAATATAAAAAAGCTAACAATTAAACTGCTCATTAAACATATGTGTATGCACGTATAACATATATTACTATTTTATATAAACGTGCAGGTATATAAATATTGTCCAGTCAGTGCTGCCCTCCAGTGGCGGGTTGATGGTATTGCAAGCTGGGCAGCCAGGAACTCTGAAACTTGGTCTAAAATCTGTCTTCTTGTGCGAATTGTGTTTGTTTTTATCTTTTCCTTCTCGTTCTTTCATATGTTTTTTGCAGCTGGGCTCCCGAGGAACGAACTGCACTCAGCCCATAAGCCTCCATTCCTTTCCTGTCCATATATCTATCCAATTTAACTTTAAACGACAACATCGAACCTGCCTCGACCACTTCTCGTTCCACACAGCGACCACTCTCTGAGTAAAGAAGTTCCCCCTCGTGTTACCCTAAACTTTTGTCCTTTAACTCTCAACTCATGTCCTCTTGTTTGAATCGCCCCCACTCTCAATGGAAAAAACCTATCCACGTCGACTCTATCTATCCCCCTCATAATTTTAAATACCTCTATCAAGTTCCCCCTCAACCTTCTACGCTCCAGAGAATAAAGACCTAACTTGTTCAACCTTTCTCTGTAACTTAGGAGATGAAACACAGGTAACATTCTAGTAAATCTTCTCTGTACTCCCTCAATTTTGTTGACATTTTTCCTATCATTCGGTGACCAGAACTATACACGATACTCCAAATTTGGCCTCACCGATGCCTTGTACAATTTCAACACTACATCCCAACTCCTATACTCAATGCTCTGATTTATAAAGGCCAGCAAACCAAAAGCTTTCTTCACCACCCTATCCACATGAGATTCCACCTTCAGGGAACTATGCACCATTATTCCTAGATCCCTCTGATCTACTGCATTCTTCAATGCCCTACCATTTACCATGTATGTCCTATTTTGATTAATCCTACCAAAATGTAGCACCTCACATTTATCAGCATTAAACTCCATCTGCCATCTTTCAGCCCACTCTTCTAACTGGCCTAAATCTCTCTGCAAGCTTTGAAAACCTACTTCATTATCCACAGCTCCACCTATCTTAGTATCATCTGCATACTGACTCATCCAATTTACCACCCCATCATCCAGATCATTAATATATATGACAAATAACACTGGACCCAGTACAGATCCCTGAGGCACACCGCAAGTCACCATTAACCCTCTCCCAACCCCCCCCCCCCGCCTCAGCAAGCCGGTAATGGACTTTGAGCCATTCTACCCCCCCACGCCCCCACCACACCGCACATTGAGTTTATTGAAATAATGACTGTGGAATTAATATCTCCCTCTCTCTCCCCCTATCAATCTCCCCCCTTTCTGCTTCCCTCTGTCCATCGCCTCTCCCCCCACGCTTCCTAACCTCCTCCTGCCTCACACGATCTCTCCATCCCGTTCTCCAATTTGTCTCCCGTCTCCTCTCTCCCTCACTCACTGCTAATCCCTCTCCCCACCTCCCTTTCAAACTCGCTCTTCCTCTCCCCCACTCCTCACCTTCTCACTCCCCACCCTCACCGTCTCTCTGTCTTGCTTAAAAATAAAAATTACTCTGGATTTCGGTCAACCGGGACACGTCATATAACCATATAACAATTACAGCACGGAAACAGGCCATCTTGGCCCTTCTAGTCCGTGCCGAACTCTTACTCTCACCCAGTCCCACCGACCTGCACTCAGCCCATAACCCTCCATTCCTTTCCTGTCCATATATCTATCCAATTTAATTTTAAACGACAACATCGAACCTGCCTCGACCACTTCTCGTTCCACACACCTACCACTCTCTGAGTAAAGAAGTTCCCCCTCGTGTTGTCTCTAAACCTTTGTCCTTTAACTCTCAACTCATGTCCTCTTGTTTGAATCTCCCCCACTCTCAATGGAAAAAGCCTATCCACGTCAACTCTATCTATCCCCCTCATAATTTTAAATATCTCTATCAAGTCCCCCCTCAACCTTCTACGCTCCAGAGAATAAAGACCCAACTTGTTCAACCTTTCTCTGTAACTTAGGAGATGAAACCCAGGTAACATTCCAGTAAATCTCCTCTGTACTCTCTCAATTTTGTTGACATCTTTCCTCTCCGATACAGGCTCCCGAGCTCCATCCTCTGCCCAGCGCCTTCGACCTGTCCCCGGCCGCCGAAACACGCAAAGCCGAGGATTTCGGGGCCTTCTGCACCGGAGATTCCTGTTACCACACAGTAGCAGCGGCAGCCAAGCGGGCATTTCAGAAGTTTTCCAGATGTTGCCCCGCGCTCTCACGTCCGTCTCCATCAAATCAGGATTGTGCACGGTCCCCTACCTGACAGATAACAGATATTCATCACCGGAGAGGCCGCGCGCGCTGCCCTCGTGCCGCCATCTTCTCACCCGGGTACAGAACATAGCAAAAATGAGACAACGTTTTCCAGAACCATACTATATGGTTAGGCACTTGAGGGCCCGTAAGTAGGTCAACGAAACGAAGACCGTCGTCCTCGACCTCAAGGGATAGCCACAACGACGATATAGTTAGTAGAGAAACGAAGAAGTAAGGGCCCGATCTTATGAAACAGTCTGTGGCGCAAAGTTGGACCTCACTGGTAAGTCGATCGTCCACCATCGACCTCCTCCGACCGTCGCCGCCCTTCAGACCCACGCTCCGAGTCCACCCCGTCCGGCGGGCTACCAACTCCCTCCATTCGCGTCTTCTCCCCGGCCGAAGACCGCGAAAAGTCTCCTTCCTGATCCACAGGGCGGAGCAACAAAATCCTGGTTGGCCAACGTGCACAACCACAATCCTGTTATCTCCAGCCACAACCCAAACATTGCTGCTACAGAGAAAACGCTATTCCCTCAGCAGTGAAACAGTACAGCGAAGCCATTTCACTAGCACTGAATCTCCACAGCGTGTTACATAATATAAATATAAATTATGGGAAGTTCACGTCGACAGATGCGCCGGGCTGTCCGCACCGCCCTCTGCAGAGCCCTGCGATCGAGGGAGGTACGGTTCCCGTACCAGGCAGTGATGCAGCCAGTCAGGATGCTCTCAGTTGTGCCCCTGCAGAAAGTTCTGAGGATTTCAGGGCCCACACCAAACTTCCTCGAAAAATTCGAGGTGAAAGAGATGCTGCTGGTGCGTACAGACCACGCGAGATCTTCGGTGATGTTTACGCCGAGGAACTTGAAGCTGTTCACCCTCTCAACCGCCGAGCCATTGATGCCAATAGGGGTTTGCCCGTCTCCGATCCCCCTGTCGTCCACGACCAGCTCCTTCGTTCGTGCGACGTTGAGGGAGAGGTTGTTTGCTTGACGCCGCCGCGTCACAGAGATGACTTCTTCCCCGCGGGCCACCTCGTTATCGTTTTGAGACGAGGCCAATCGGTGTAGTGTCGTCGGCAGATTTAATCAGCAGATCGGAGCCGTGGGGGGCCACACGGTCGTGGGGCATACAGGGGGTAAAGGAGGTACACAGTACGCAGCCCTGATAAGCATCAGGAACTAAGATGCGGGTTTCTAGCAATGGGTGGGCGGCCGGAGATAGGAAAGGAGGTGTAAGGCTCTCCTTCTCTCCGCTAGCCTGCAGGTCACCCTTGGGGAAGGTTTAAGCCAAAACTAACTCAGCTAGCTAACCTCCCCCACACCACCAACGCCCCCCCCCCCGCCCCCCGATCCAACCACTTCTTTCAAAAACTTTGCCAAGAACAATCATGGTTGCCTCCGTCATATGACACAGCACGCAGTGATGATGTCATGCCTCACGGCAAGTAATGATGATGATTACAGATTTGTAGTCCTGGTAGAGTTCTAAGTTGCTTTCTGTTTCTTGCAAATACCTAATGTGTCACTTAATTAAACAGCAGTTTGAACATAGAACAGAGAATAGTACAGCACAGTACAGGCCCTTTGGCCCACAATGTTGTGCTGACCCTCAAACCCTGCCTCCCATATAACCCCCCACCTTTAATTCCTCCATATACCTGTCTAGTAGTCTCTTAATCTTCACTAGTGTATCTCCCTCCACCACTGACTCAGGCAGTGCATTCCACGCACCAACCACTCTCTGAGTAAAAAACCTTCCTCTAATATCCCCCTTCAACTTCCCACCCCATACCTTAAAGCCATGTCCCCTTGTACTGAGCAGTGGTGCCCTGGGGAAGAGGCGCTGGCTATCCACTCTATCTATTCCTCTTATTATCTTGTACACCTCTATCACGTCTCCTCTCATCCTCCTTCTCTCCAAAGAGTAAAGCCCTAGCTCCCTTAATCTCTGATCATAATGCATACTCTCTAAGCCAGGCAGCATCCTGGTAAATCTCCTCTGTACCCTTTCCAATGCTTCCACATCCTTCCTATAGTGAGACGACCAGAACTGGACACAGTACTCCAAGTGTGGCCTATCCAGAGTTTTATAGAGCTGCATCATTACATCACGACTCTTAAACTCTATCCTTTGACTTATGAAAGCTAACCCCCCATAAGCCTTCTTAAGCTTTGGCATCTTAAAACCTTTTGAACAACCTCCAGGAAACTTCTGGGGCGGCCGATCAACTGAGCCAAGACGCACTGGTCGCAATGGGTCCCAATTAACCGGAATCGGCTGTATACTGCCAATTGAATCAAATCCAATCAAATGTAATTATCATTCGAGCACACGTGGGCACAGCTGATCGAGACAAAGTGCAAAACGTACACAGCACATTCAAGACAGCGAGAAAAAAGGTCATGCAAAAAACTCATATATTGTATAACTTCCACAATGTATTACCTTATATATAGCAAAACCGTAAAATAATCGTATGAAAAACGTATAAAACTAAAAGGAATTGTCATTATATCACACGCAAACACAAGGAAATCTGCAGATGCTGGAAATTCAAGCAACACACATCAAAGTTGCTGGTGAACGCAGCAGGCCAGGCAGCATCTCTAGGAAGAGGTACAGTCCACGTTTCGGGCCGAGACCCGTCGTCAGGACGAACTGAAGGAAGAGTGAGTAAGAGATTTGAAAGTGGGAGGGGGAGGGGGAGATCCAAAATGATCGGAGAAGACAGGAGGGGGAGGGATGGAGCCAAGAGCTGGACAGGAAAATTGACTTCTCAAACTTCCGCTAATGCCCCACCTCCCCCTCGCACCCCATCCGTTATTTATTTTTATACACACATTCTTTCTCTCTCTGGCCTTTTTCTCCCTCTGTCCCTCTCACTATACCCCTTGCCCATCCTCTGGGTCCCCCCCCCCTTTTCCTTCTTCCCGGACCTCCTGTCCCATGATCCTCTCGTATCCCTTTTGCCAATCACCTGTCCAGCTCTTGGCTCCATCCCTCCCCCTCCTGTCTTCTCCTATCATTTTGGATCTCCCCCTCCCCCTCCCACTTTCAAATCCCTTACTCACTCTTCCTTCAGTTAGTCCTGACGAAGGGTCTTGGCCTGAAACGTCGACTGCACCTCTTCCTGCAGATGCTGTCTGGCCTGCTGCGTTCACTTGTCTTTATATTATACAGAGGAAGGTAAATGCAGGATTAGCATTCATTCCCAGAGGACCAGAACAGGAAAGCAAGGAGGCAAGGTTGAAACTTTATAAGGCACTGGGGAGGCCCAACTTGGGAGTACTCTGAGCAGTTTTGTGCCCCTGATCCCAGAAAGGATGTGCTGAGACCAGGCAGGGTCCAGAGCAGGTTCACGAGAAAGATGCCAGGGAGGAAAGGGTTAACACAGGAGGAGCATTCTTGTTGGCTCCGGGCCCAAACTCGCTGGAGTTTAGAAGAGTACGAGCTGGACGATTTCATTGAAACCTGGCCTCGACAGAGTGGATGTGGAGAGGATGTTTCCTGTAGTGGGGGAGTCTAGGACCAGAGGACACAGATAGAGTGGATGTGGAGAGGATGTTTCCTGTAGTGGGGCAGTCTGGGACCAGAGGACACAGATAGAGTGGATGTGGAGAGGATATTTCCTGTAGTGGGGGAGTCTAGGACCAGAGGACCCAGATAGAGTGGATGTGGAGAGGATGTTTCCTGTAGTGGGGGGAGTCTAGGACCAGAGGACACAGATAGGGTGGATGTGGAGAGGATGTTTCCTGTAGTGGGGGAGTCTCGGACCAGAGGACACAGATAGAGTGGATGTGGAGAGGATGTTTCCGAAAGTGGGGGAGTCTAGGACCAGAGGACACAGATAGAGTGGATGTGGAGAGGATGTTTCCTATAGTGGGGGAGTCTAGGACCAGAGGACACAGATAGGGTGGATGTGGAGAGGATGTTTCCTGTAGTGGGGGAGTCTAGGACCAGAGGACACAGATAGAGTGGATGTGGAGAGGATGTTTCCTATTGTGAGGGAGTCTAGGACCAGAGGACACAGATAGAGTGGATGTGGAGAGGATGTTTCCTATTGTGGGGGAGTCTAGGACCAGAGGACACAGATAGAGTGGATGTGAAGAGGATGTTTCCTGTAGTGGGGGAGTCTCGGACCAGAGGACACAGATAGAGTGGATGTGGGGAGGATGTTTCCTACAGTGCGGGAGTCTGGGACCAGAGGACACAGCCTCAGACTGGAGGGGCATCCATGTAGAACGGAGATGAGGAGTAGGGTGGGTGAATCTGTGGAATGTGTTACTAGAGACGGTTGTGGGATTCAGGCTTGGAGAAGCCAGAAGGAGTGAGAACGATTCGACTTCCTTCCTTCAACGAGTCGGGAGCTACAGGTGATTTGAAAGTGTCGGCGATCGCCTTGAATGTTCCAATGATGACGAAGATTTGGAGGGCAGATACACCTGCCCCTTCGACTACACGCCGCGCGCACATCCCAACCGGAGCGCGGAGCGGGGGGGAGGGAGGGGGGGAAGGGAATCACGACCTGCCCGTCCCCCCTGCCAGAGACCGACCTCCACCGTACACGACCGCCCCTCCCTCCCTGTGCGGGGGGATTACGGGTCGGACACTCACCGGTCATCCTGTCCTCCAGCCGGACGCAGACCAGGTCCCCCCTGCCGGTCATCCGCAGGCGGCCTGTCCAGTCGGGCCGGTCCAGGTTCCAGTCCGAGGCCCTGTGGGCCGAGAGGGGCGGGGAGAGGGTGTCACGAAGGGGCTCTCCTCCCTCCCCCAAACGCTCCGCGGCCGCTCCCTCCCTCTCCTCCTGTAGCCCCGCCCCTCTCAAAGTAGCCCCACCCTCTCCCCCTGTAGCCCCGCCCCTCGCAGAGTAGCCCCTCCCTCTCCCCCTGTAGCCCCGCCCCTCTCAGAGTAGCCCCACCCTCTCCCCCTGTAGCCCCGCCCCTCTCAGAGTAGCCCCACCCTCTCCCCCTGTAGCCCCGCCCCTCTCAGAGTAGCCCCACCCTCTCCCCCTGTAGCCCCGCCCCTCTCAGAGTAGCCCCACCCTCTCCCCCTGTAGCCCCGCCTCTCGCAGAGTAGCCCCACCCTCTCCCCCTGTAGCCCCGCCCCTGGCAGAGTAGCCCCTCCCTCTCCCTATATAGCCCCGCCCCTCGCAGAGTAGCCCCTCCCTCTCCCCCTGTAGCCCCGCCCCTCGCAGAGTAGCTCCTCCCTCTCCCCATGTAGCCCCGCCCCTCTCAAAGTAGCCCCACCCTCTCCCCTGTAGCCCCGCCCCTCTCAGAGTAGCCCCACCCTCTCCCCCTGTAGCCCCGCCCCTCTCAGAGTAGCCCCACCCTCTCCCCCTGTAGCCCCGCCCCTCTCAGAGTAGCCCCACCCTCTCCCCCTGTAGCCCCGCCCCTCTCAGAGTAGCCCCTCCCTCTCCCCCTGTAGCCCCGCCCCTCTCAGAGTGGCCCCACCCTCTCCCCCTGTAGCCCCGCCCCTCTTAGAGTAGCCCCTCCCTCTCCCCCTGTAGCCCCGCCCCTCGCAGAGTATCCCCTCCCTTTCCCCCTGTAGCCCCACCACTCGAAGGATAGCCCCCCTCCCCCTGTAGCCCCGCCCCTCGCAGAGTAGCCCCTCCCTCTCCCCCTGTAGCCCCGCCCCTCGCAGAGTATCCCCTCCCTCTCCCCCTGTAGCCCCACCACTCGAAGAATAGCCCCTCCCTCTCCCCCTGTAGCCCCGCCCCTCGCAGAGTATCCCCTCCCTCTCCCCCTGTAGCCCCACCACTCGAAGAATAGCCCCTCCCTCTCCCTCTGTGGCCCCGCCCCCTCTGCGCATCCCCTCCCCTGCCTGCATAGCCCCGCCCATTCCCCCGTAGTTCCTTCCCTCTCTGTGTAGCCACTCCCCCCTCCCCTCTACGTACTGGTCCCCCCTCCTGTCCTGTGAGTCGACTCCACCCCCCCCCCGTGTAGCCCTTCCCCGTCCTCGCACACAGAGCCCCCACCCCCGGGCAGAACCTCCCTCAAGGTTCGGCTCCTCCCCTCCCTCTGCCGCCCCTCCTCGTCACTCCCTCCTCCCTTCACGCTTCAATCCCACCCTTCCGCCGTAGCCCCTCCCCTTCCTTTCACTGTCCCGTTCCCTCCATCTCTCCATCTCCCTCTCTCCCCCTCTATCTGTCACTCATCCTCTCCCCTTCTCCCTCTCCTACTATCTCTCCCTTATTCCCCTTCTCTCTCTCCCTCTCTATCTCTCCCTCGGCCTCTACCTCTCCCTCTCCTTTATCTCCCTCTATTTCCCTCTCCCTTTTTCTCCCTCTATCTCTCCCTCCCTGTCCTGCTCCCTCTCCCTCGCCAGACTCTCCCCTCCATTATAACGCCCTACCGCACAGGCGCAGATTCACCGCATTTGGCCCATGGATTCTCCTCCACCAATCCAACGCGGCTAATTCATCCTCTGAGTGGTTTACCCCAAGCCGGGCCCCACCGGTGCCTTAACTAAATCCTCGACATTAAATATTTGATTCGACTCTTCTTGAGACGAGCTGGCCTTCCCCACCACCGACTCGGCCAAATTAGGGACTTCTGCACAAGGACTCCAGTCCCTTAGCACCTCAGACTTCTGAATTTTCTGGCTGCCTATAACATAGTCTACACCTTTATTCCTTCCTCCAAACTGCATGACCATACACTTCCCAGCGCTGTGTTCCATCTGCCGCTTTTCCCAGTCTCAGTCTTTGTGTGGCCTCCGTACTTCTTCAAAACTACCTGCCCTTCCACCCGTCTTCATATCATCTGCAAACTTGGCCGTGAAGCCATCAATTCCGTCATCGAAGTCATTGACATATAACGTAAGAAGAACCAGTCCCAGCACAGACACCTGTGGGACACCACTAGTCACTAGCAACCAGCCAGGAAAGGCTGCCTTTCGTCCCACTCTTTGCCTCCTGCCAATCAGCCACTGCTTCATCCATCTTCTCTGTAATAATACGGGCTCGTAGCTCGTTTGGCAGCCTCATGTGTGGCACCTTGTCAAAGGCCTTCTGAAAATCGAAGCACGCAACATCCACCAATTCTCCTTTGCCTGCTTGCTATCTCTTCAAAGAATTCCAGCAGATTTGTCAGGCAAGGGTTTCCCCTCGAGGAAACCATGCTGACTACACTGTACTTTATCACCCAGTACCCCGAGACCTCACCCTTAACGATCAATTCCAACTCCTTCCCAGCCACTGCGGTCCGACCAACTGATCTATAATTTCCTCCCTTCCTTGCCTCCCTCCCTCCTTGAAGAGCGGAGCGACATTTGCAACTTCCCCAACTGATTCTTGAAGGATCATTCCTCATACACCTCCGCGGTCTCTTCCGGCCCGCTCTTTCAGAAGCCTGGGGTGCACACCACCTGGTCCAGGGTGACCTGCCCAGCTTCGGACCTGTCTGCTGCCCAAGCACCCTCTCCCGAGTAATGGCAACTTCTCCCCGACGCTCCCGAACTTCCAGCTCAGTGCTGGAGCCTTCCACAGTGAAGGCTGACTGAAAACACTCATTCAGTCTGTCTGCCATATCCTCGCCGCCACCACGTCCTGCAGCTCCTGCCCCTCCCCGCCGCCGCCTTCCCCCTCCTCTCCCCTATTTAGAACACCCAACCCTCCCTCCCTCCATTCCCCTTGTAACCCTCCCCCCCTCCATTCCCCTTGTAACCCTCCCCCTCCCTACATGCCCCACTTTTGCAGCTCTTGCCCCTGCCCCTGCCCCATTTCCCATTCCTCTGAAGCCCCCACCCTTTCTACTAAGCCCCGCCCTTTGCCCTGGCCCCGCCCCCTTCTGCTTAAGCCCCTCCCCTCCTCCTGTGGCCGCCCTTCTTCTCCAGCAGCCGCTCCCCTTGCTCTGAAGCCCCACCCTTTCCCCTCTAAGCCCCGCCCTTACACCCCCCCCACTTTCCCTGGCCCCACCCCTCTGCTGAAGCCCCGCCCCTCCTCCTCCTGTGGCCACGCCCCTTCCCTCTAAGCCCCTCCCCTAACCTGTAGCTCCTCCTCTTGCTCTCAACCCACCCTTTCCCAATAAGCCCCGCCCTTTGCTCTAGTCCCACCCCCTTCCGCTTAAACCCCGCCCCTTCTCCGGTAGCCACGCCCCTCCCCCTGCACCGAAGCCCCACCCCTTTAAGCCCCTCCCATCTCCCCTCGAGCCCCACCCTGGGTCCTGAAGCCCCGCCCCTCGCCGTGAAGCCACGCCCTCTTCCCTTCTGCCCCGCCCCTCCCCTTAAGCCCAGCCCCGCTCCTCTGCAGAGCCACCCGCCTCCCGCGGTCGGCCCAAACCGCCTCCGCCGGGCCCGTCCCCACCGCCCCCGGTCCTCACCGGTGTCCCCGGCTGGTGGCCCGCGGCGGGACCCGGAAAACCTTCACCCCGTCCTTGAGGCAGAGCAGCCGCTCGCAGCCGCCCTCCGCCATCCCGCTTCGCGCCCCGCCTGCGCCCCCCCAACAACACCCGCCGCCAACCCGCTTCCGCCCCGCACCAGCCGCCCCGCTTCCGGCCTCCGCCGTTCCACTCAGCGCTGCACTTCCGCCCCTCACCAGCCGCCCCACTTCCGGCCTCCACCATTCCACTAAGCGCTCCACATCCGCCCCGATCCCCTTTTGACGTCAGAGCCCCCGAACCCACCGGCCTATTTTTATTTATTCATCTGTGCCCCTTAGTCTGCATCACCAGCCTGCGATTCGTGGTTTGTCTCCCATCTTGTTTTTTTGCAATATATTTTTCGCACCGTTGGCAACGTTACGGAGCGCGGGAAGGACGTCAAGCGGCCCCTGCTGTTGACGTCACTGTCACTCCAACGAACGCCTCAGCAAACCTCCAGCTCTATATTTTTTTATTCCCTCCTCCCTCAGCTGACTACTCATTGCCTGGTAAACCATTTAGGGGAGAAAGTATTAAAATGCAGGCGGGAGCGGGGCCGAGAGTCGGTCTGGGCACCACTGCGCAGGCGCGCTTGGGTAGGGCCGCGACGGGAGTGGGGGGGGATGGAGCAGCCATCTTGGAGGCTGGCGCTGTGACGGGGACGGCCTGTTCCCGGCCGCCATCTTTGATGCTGGCACCCGATATCATGGGATTCGTCTCGCCTCCCGTTTAATCGGCTTGAAATCTGCGTGTTTTTTTTCCCCTCTTTTTCTTCTCCTTGCAGCAGCAAGGACATGAGTGTCGGTGTTAATTCAGAAGTGAATAAGTAGCGCGGGCGGAAATGAACAGCTGGGTGGTGTGTTTATGGGTTAATCTGCTCCTCGCCCCCCGCCCCAGCATTTTGCGCCCTGCGGCTTGGACCTCCGGCATCTGCAGATTTTGCAGAGGTTGCGGGTGGTGGGGATCATGCGTTCCGCGGACCCTTCCTTCAGAAGTCTGACAGCCGAGCAGGGGGGGAGAGGCTGCTCCTGGGTCGCTGGCCGCGGCGGTGGCGACGAGAAGAAGAGGGCACGTCCCGGGGTGGGGTGGGAACGGGGGAGGTTGTGGGTTCACCGCCGGATTGCATTGTGCATGCCAGCCAGAGTGTAAACCTCCGGGCAGGCAATGGTGACATAGCCAGGTCTGTGCAGAACTCTGAAGGCTCCTATCTTTATTCCGCTCCTCCTCCCTCTCCCCCTCCCCCCTCTCTCTCCCCCTCCCCTCTCTCTCACCCCCCTCCCTCTCCCCCCTCTCTCTCCCCCCCCTCTCTCCCCCCTCCCTCTCCCTCTCCCCCTCTCTCTCCCCATCCCTCTCTCTCACCCTCCCCTCTCTCTCCCCCCCTCTCTCTCCCCCTCCCTCTCCCCCTCCCCCCTCTCTCTCCCCCTCCCTCTCTCTCACCCCCCTCCCTCTCCCCCCTCTCTCTCCCCCCCTCCCTCTCTCCCTCCCCCTCCTCCCTCTCCCCCTCCCCCTCCCCCTCCTCCCTCTCCCCCTCCCCACTCTCTCTCTCTCCCCCTCCCCCCCCTCTCTCTCTCCCCCTCCCCCCTCTCTCTCTCTCTCTCCCCCCCTCTCTCTCTCTCCCCACTCTCTCTCACTCCCCCCTCTCTCTCTCTCTCCCCTCTCTCTCACCCTCCCCTCTCTCTCTCCCCCTCCCCTCTCTCTCACCCCCCTCCCTCTCCCCCCTCTCTCTCCCCCCCCTCTCTCTCTCTCCCCTCTCTCTCACCCTCCCCTCTCTCTCACCCTCCCCTCTCTCTCTCCCCCTCCCCTCTCTCTCACCCCCCTCCCTCTCCCCCCTCTCTCTCCCCCCCCTCTCTCCCCCCTCCCTCTCCCCCTCCCCCCCCCTCCCTCTCCCCCTCCCCACTCTCTCTCTCCCCCTCCCCCCTCTCTCTCTCTCTCCCCTCTCTCTCACTCCCCCCTCTCTCTCTCTCCCCTCTCTCTCACCCTCCCCTCTCTCTCTCCCCCCTCCCTCTCCCCCTCCCCCTCTCTTTCCCCCTCCCCTCTCTCTCTCCCCTTCCACCCTCTCTCTCCCCATCCCTCTCTCTCACCCTCCCCTCTCTCTCCCCCCCTCTCTCTCCCCCTCCCTCTCCCCCTCCCCCCTCTCTCTCCCCCTCCCCTCTCTCTCACCCCCCTCCCTCTCCCCCCTCTCTCTCCCCCCCCTCTCTCCCCCCCTCCCTCTCCCCCTCCCCCCCCCCTCTCCCCTCCCCACTCTCTCTCTCTCCCCCTCCCCCCTCTCTCTCTCTCTCCCCCCTCCCTCTCCCCTCCCCCTCTCTTTCCCCCTCCCCTCTCTCTCTCCCCTTCCACCCTCTCTCTCCCCATCCCTCTCTCTCACCCTCCCCTCTCTCTCCCCCCCTCTCTCTCCCCCTCCCTCTCCCCCTCCCCCCTCTCTCTCCCCCTCCCCTCTCTCTCACCCCCCTCCCTCTCCCCCCTCTCTCTCCCCCCCTCTCTCCCCCCCTCCCTCTCCCCCTCCCCACTCTCTCTCTCTCCCCCTCCCCCCTCTCTCTCTCTCTCCCCTCTCTCTCACTCCCCCCTCTCTCTCTCTCCCCTCTCTCTCACCCTCCCCTCTCTCTCACCCCCCTCCCTCTCCCCCCTCTCTCTCCCCCCACCTCTCTCCCCCCTCCCTCTCTCCCTCTCCCCCTCTCTTTCCCCTCCCCTCTCTCTCTCCCCCCTCCCTCTCCCCCTCCCCCTCTCTTTCCCCCTCCCCTCTCTCTCTCCCCTTCCACCCTCTCTCTCCCATCCCTCTCTCTCACCCTCCCCTCCCTCTCACCTTCCCCTCTCTCTCCCCCTCCCCTCTCTCTCCCTCTCACCCTCTCTCTCACCCTCCCCTCTCTCTCTCCCCTTCCCCTCTCTCTCTCCCCCTCCCTCTCTCTCACCCTCCCCCACTCTCACCCTCCCCTCCTTCTCCCCTCTCTCTCCCCTTCCCCCTCTCTCACCCTCCCCTCCCTCTCCCCCACTCTCTACCCCTCCCCCTCCCCCTCCCCCTCTCTCTCCCCTCCCCTCTCTCTCTCCCCTTCCCCCCTCTCTCTCCCCCTCTGTCTCACCCTCCTCCCTCTCTCTCACCCTCCCCCCTCTCTCTCCCTCCCCCCTCTCTTCTCTCCCTCCCCCTCTCTCTCTCTCTCCTCCCCCTCTCTCTCCCCCTCTCTCTCTCTTCCTGTCTCTCTCTCCCTTCCCCTCTCTCCTCTCCCTCCCCCTCTCTCTCCCTCCCCCTCTCTCTCCCTCCCCCTCTCTCTCCCTCCCCTCCCTCTCCCACTCCCCCACTCTATCACCCTCTCCCCTCTCTCTCCCTCTCCCTTCTCTCTCCCCTCTCTCTCTCCCTCTCCCCTCTCTCTCCCTCTCCCCCTCTCTCTCCCTCCCTCTCCCCCTCTCTCTCACCCTCCCCCCTCTCTTTCCCTCTCCTCCCTCTCCCCCACTCTCTCACCACCCTCTCTCTCCCCTCCCCCTCCCCCTCCCTCTCCCCCTCTCCCTCTCTCCCCCTCTGTCTCACCCTCCCCTCTCTCTCCCTCCCCTCTCCTCCCCCTCCCTCCCCTCCCTCTCCCCCACTCTCTCAGCCTCCCCCCTCTCTCCCTCCCCTCTCTCTCACCCTCCCCCCTCTCTCTCCCTCCCCTCCCTCTCCCCCTCTCTCTCCCTCCCCTCCCTCTCCTCCACTCTCTCACTCTCCCCCTCTCTCTCCCTCCCCTCCCTCTCCCCCTCTGTCTCCCTCTCTATCTCTTTCTCCCTGTCTCTCCCCCCCTCCCCTCGGTTCCTCGGTACCGTACAGACATCCCGGGCACCTGCCCACCGCTCCTGCAACTGAAGACTCCCGCCTCGGGACCGTATTTGTCAAGCCGGTGACCAGTGGTGATCCTCGGGGGGGGTGGGGGTCAGTCCGCTACCTTTCACATTATTTGTCTTTCCTTTTGCAATATTTTTATTAATTGCTTGCAGAGACGAACACAAAATACACTGTGGTATGATGGAAAGAGAAACGAGATTGAATTTCCCCGTAACTATCTATAGTAAGTTAACCATAATATGGAAAAGGTATATTTTAATTCTAATCTGAGGCAAAATCAAAACCCCAGAACAAAACAGAAAAGGGAGAGAGAGAACAGGGGGGAAAAAGCTGTTTGGTTAAAAGAAAAAAATCTCTGACATATAATCATAAATTCAAACATATAATAGCCATCATCTTTGCTAACCAAATCGAAAATTCTGAAAAAGGTCCCCATAATGTGGAAAAAAATGTCTTGTCTAGGTACAGAAATGGAACACCTAATCTTCTCCAGATTTAAACATGACATAACATTAATCAACCAATGACATTGTTTATATAGTCATAGTCATACTTTATTAATCCCGGGGGAAATTGGTTTTCATTACAGTTGCACCATAAATAATTAAATAGTAATAAAACCATAAATAGTTAAATAATAATATGTAAATTATGCCAGGAAATAAGTCCAGGTCCAGCCTATTGGCTCAGGGTGTCTGACCCTCCAAGGGAGGAGTTGTAAAGTTTGATGGCCACAGGCAGGAATGACTTCCTATGACGCTCTGTGTTGCATCTCGGTGGAATGAGTCTCTGGCTGAATGTACTCCTGTGCCCAACCAGTACATTATGTAGTGGATGGGAGACATTGTCCAAGACGGCATGCAACTTGGACAGCATCCTCTTTTCAGACTCCACCGACAGAGAGTCCAGTTCCATCCCCACAACATCACTGGCCTTACCAATGAGTTTGTTGATTCTGTTGGTGTCGCTGTAATGGAATCCCTTTTTCCAATCACCTGTCCAGCTCTTGGCTCCATCCCTCCCCCTCCTGTCTTCTGCTATCATTTTGGATCTCCTCCTCCTCCTCCAACTTTCAAACCTCTTACTATCTCTTCTTTCAGTTCGTCCTGACGAAGGGTCCCGGCCCAAAACGTCGACTGAACCTCTTACTAGAGATGCTGCCTGGCCTGCTGCGTTCGCCAGCAACTTTTAAGTGTGTGTTGCTTGAATTTCCAGCATCTGCAGATTTCCTCGTGTTCGCGTATGTGATGGAATTGACGGCTTTGTGGCGAAGTTTGCGGATGAAACGAAGATATTCGAGGGGTCGGTAGTGCTGAGGACGTGCTGTCATTGGAGACAGTCCAGAGGTTCGTGATTCTGGGAATGAAAGGGTTACCACATGAGGCGCGTTTGGCAGTTTTGGGCCTGGACTCGCTGGAATTTAGAAGAGTGCGGGGAGGGGGGAGAGAACAGAGTCTGTCCCGAGTGGGGGGAGGTAAATAAGACACAAAGGCATAGGAGCAGAATTAGGCCATTCGGCCCATCGAGTCTGCTCCGCCATTCCATCCCGGCTGATTTAGTATCCCTCTCAACCCCGTTCTCCTGCCTTCTCCCCGTCACCTTTGACGCCCTGACTAATCAAAAACCTGTCACCCTCCGATTTAAATACACCCAACGACTTGCCCTCCACAGCCGTCTGTGGCGATGAATTCCACAGATTCACCCACCCTCTGGCTAAAGAAATCCCTCCTCATCTCCGTTCTAGATGGATGTCCCTCTATTCTGAGGCTGTGTCCTCTGGTCTGAGACTCCCCCAGGACAGGAAACATCCTCTCCACATCCACTCTATCTGTGACCTCTGGTCCTAGACTCCCCACTACAGGAAACATCCTCTCCACATCCACTCTATCTGTGTCCTCTGGTCCTAGACTCCCCCACTACAGGAAACATCCTCTCCACATCCACTCTATCTGTGTCCTCTGGTCCTAGACTCCCCCACTACAGGAAACATCCTCTCCACATCCACTCTATCTGTGTCCTCCGGTCCTAGACTCCCCCCACTACAGGAAACATCCTCTCCACATCCACTCTATCTGTGTCCTCTGGTCCTAGACTGCCCCACTACAGGAAACATCCTCTCCACATCCACTCTATCTGTGTCCTCTGGTCCTAGACTCCCCAACTATAGGAAACATCCTCTCCACATCCACTCTATCTGTGTCCTCTGGTCCTAGACTGCCCCACTACAGGAAACATCCTCTCCACATCCACTCTATCTGTGTCCTCTGGTCCTGGACTCCTCCACTACAGGAAACATCCTCTCCACATCCACTCTATCTGTGTCCTCTGGTCCTAGACTCCCCCACTATAGGAAACATCATCTCCACATCCACTCTATCTGTGTCCTCTGGTCCTGGACTCCTCCACTACAGGAAACATCCTCTCCACATCCACTCTATCTGTGTCCTCTGGTCCTAGACTCCCCCAATACAGGAAACATCCTCTCCACATCCACTCCACCTGTGTCCTCTGGTCCTGGAGTCCCCCACTACCGGAAACATCCTCTCCACATCCACTCTATCTGTGTCCTCTGGTCCTAGACTCCCCCACTATAGGAAACATCATCTCCACATCCACTCTATCTGTGTCCTCTGGTCCTGGACTCCTCCACTACAGGAAACATCCTCTCCACATCCACTCTATCTGTGTCCTCTGGTCCTAGACTCCCCCACTATAGGAAACATCCACTCTATCTGTGTCCTCTGGTCCTAGACTCCCCCAATACAGGAAACATCCTCTCCACATCCACTCCACCTGTGTCCTCTGGTCCTGGAGTCCCCCACTACCGGAAACATCCTCTCCACATCCACTCTATCTGTGTCCTCTGGTCCTAGACTCCCCCACTACAGGAAACATCCTCTCCACATCCACTCTATCTGGACCTTACAACATTCGATAGGTTTCAATGAGATTCCCCCCTCCTGATTCTTCTAAAGTCCAGCCAGTACAGGCCCAGAGCCGTCAAACGCGCCTCATACGTTAACCCTTTCATTCCCGAGATCAATCTCGTGAGCCTCCTCTGGACCAGCTCATCTCGTCTCAGATGAGGGGGAACAAAACTGCTCACAGTACCCCAAGAGCGGCCTGGACCAGTGCCTTATAAAGGCTCAGGGTCATTTTTATATCCCAGTCCTCGCGAAAGTGAATTGTAAGCCTTCATTTTCCTGTAAACGCCTGCAGGAAAATGCATACGTGGCGATATTGATAACTTAGCTCGGAAATTCCTGTCCTTCCACGGCCTTCCGGCAGGGGGCGCCGCATGCACAAGCATAACATCGGTTGTTGAGGAAACGTCTGAAATTGCAAAGGGATTTATCGCCACTGACTTTGAAAGAACAATAAATCTGCCGCTTTGCGGCGGCAGTCCAGCGCAAGGGCCGACCATCAGCCTGAATTACAAAATAGATTTTTAAAAATAGTGCAGAAGAGGGATAGTGAGGTCGTTCAGGCATTCTGAGGGCGGAGGGGGAAGAAGCTGTTCCTGAATCGCTGAGTGTGCGTCTCCAGGCCCCTTGGCCCTCCTCCCCAATGGTAGCAACGAGCAGAGGGGAGGACAGACCGCCCCCCCGCCCCTCCCCACCTCTCCTCCTGCCGCTGGGGTGTCTTATCCTGGCCTGGTCCAACCACGGAGGGGTAATGACTGTTCCTGAACCTAGTGGTGTGGGTCCTGAGGCTCCTGTACCTCCTTCCTGATGGTTGAGGGGTGATAACTGTTCCTGAACCCGGTGGTGTGGGTCCTGAGGCTCCTGTACCTCCTTCCTGATGGTTGAGGGGTGATAACTGTCCCTGAACCTGGTGGTGTGGGTCCTGAGGCTCCTGTACCTCCTTCCTGATGGTTGAGGGGTGATAACTGTCCCTGAACCTGGTGGTGTGGGTCCTGAGGCTCCTTTACCTCCTTCCTGATGGTTGAGGGGTGATAACTGTCCCTGAACCTGGTGGTGTGGGTCCTGAGGCTCCTGTACCTCCTTCCTGATGGTTGAGGGGTGATAACTGTCCCTGAACCCGGTGGTGTGGGTCCTGAGGCTCCTGTACCTCCTTCCTGATGGTTGAGGGGTGATAACTGTCCCTGAACCTGGTGGTGTGGGTCCTGAGGCTCCTGCACGTCCTTCCTGATGGTTGAGGGGTGATAACTGTCCCTGAACCCGGTGGTGTGGGTCCTGAGGCTCCTGTACCTCCTTCCTGATGGTTGAGGGGTGATAACTGTCCCTGAACCCGGTGGTGTGGGTCCTGAGGCTCCTGTACCTCCTTCCTGATGGTTGAGGGGTGATAACTGTCCCTGAACCCGGTGGTGTGGGTCCTGAGGCTCCTGTACCTCCTTCCTGATGGTTGAGGGGTGATAACTGTCCCTGAACCTGGTGGTGTGGGTCCTGAGGCTCCTTTACCTCCTTCCTGATGGTTGAGGGGTGATAACTGTCCCTGAACCTGGTGGTGTGGGTCCTGAGGCTCCTTTACCTCCTTCCTGATGGTTGAGGGGTGATAACTGTCCCTGAACCTGGTGGTGTGGGTCCTGAGGCTCCTGTACCTCCTTCCTGATGGTTGAGGGGTGATAACTGTCCCTGAACCCGGTGGTGTGGATCCTGAGGCTCCTGTACCTCCTTCCTGATGGTTGAGGGGTGATAACTGTCCCTGAACCTGGTGGTGTGGGTCCTGAGGCTCCTGTACCTCCTTCCTGATGGTTGAGGGGTGATAACTGTCCCTGAACCTGGTGGTGTGAGTCCTAAGGCTCCCGTACCTCCTTCCTGATGATAGCAGCGAGAAGAGAGCATGGCCTGGGTGGTGGGAGTCCATGATATTAGATGCTGCTTTCCTTTAACAACACTTCACCTAGATGTGCTCAGTGGTGGGGAGGGCTTTGGTCGCGATGGACTGGGTCGAGTAGGATTGCTCGCGATGGACTGGTTTTGTAGGATTTTCCGTTCGAGGACATTGATGTTTCCATATTAGGCCGTGATGCACTCTCAACCACACATCGAAAGAAGTTTGTCAAAGTTTCAGGTGAAATGCCGAAAGTTTGTCAAAGTTGTAGATATCTTGCCGAGAGTTGGTCAAAGTTCAGCTGTCGTAACGGAAGCTTGTCAAAGGTTTCGCCGCCCCGCCGCGTCGATCCTGACGTTCTCCACGGGGGAGGGGGGGTAGTCTGTCGGCGTGTCCTCTGGTGGCTGTGGAGGCTGATTCGAGATCCACGCGTTCTGGCGCAGGGTGGACACGAGTGGCTGTGGTTTGGAGTTGGGCCTCTCGCTCATTTCCAGGCGCTCCTGCCGCCTAGTCCGCTGTGGCAGAGTAGGGGAGCCGCTGTCGTGTAGCGCAGCTCCCTCTGGGACCCGTTTCCTCCGGGCGCCGCCTCGACTGGGTGCAAAGCCGTCCCAGTTTTCACACGCGATGGTGGATTCCTCCTTGATGTGGTCCCGTCGTTTTACCCGCCGGGGGCTCGGGGGACCTTCCTTCAATGGGGGGGCGGCAAAGGGTCGGCTCGGGGTGGCTCGAGTTAGGTACTCGAATGAATTGAATTGAATTCTTGCATCCTTCACGTCCAGCGAGGAGCGAAGATCTTCACCTTGCGTCTCCGTCTGAATGTGCAATTTGTAGTCATCTGTAATAACTAGCGTGACGGGGTCCTGAATTACCCCTATGATTCGCGCGGCCACTTCGGTGAATGATGTCTGTAATCTGTCAAGTAGTGGACCGTGCACAATCCCGATTTGATGGAGACGGACGTGAGAGTATGGAGGAACATCTGGAAGATTTCTGAAATGCCCGCTTCGCTGCCGCTGCTACTGCGTGGTAACCGGAATCTCCGGAGCAGAAGGCCCCGAAATCCTCGGCTTTGCGTGTTTCAGCTGCCGGGATGAGGTCGAAGACGCTCGGCTGAGGATGGCGCTCGGGAGGCTGTATCGGAGAGGCTGCTCGGAGGCTCGAAGTTTTCGGACGGACGGACTCAGTGTCGGCTGTCTCCAGGGCCTCGGCAAGTTGACGGTGCCTGGAGGTTTATGGCAGGAAGTTTCTCCCTTTTGCCGCCTGCCATCGGGGACTCGGGAGTCGATCGACTCGGGGACTTTGAGACTTTTTTTTACTGTGCCCATGGTCTGTTCTTCATCAAGTTATGGTATTGCTTCGCACTGCTATAACTATATGTTATAATGATGTGGTTCTGTCAGTGTTAGTCTTTGGTCTGTCCTGTTTTCTGTGATATCACTCCGGAGAAACATTGTATCATTTCTTAATGCATGTATGCATTTCTAAATGACAATAGAAGAGGACTGAGTGTTCTCGTAATCTAATCTAAACTGATTTGTAATAAATAGTGTGACGGGGTCCTGAATTACCCCTATGAACTGTGCTTTTGAAGAGAGGGAGGGAGAGAGAGAGAGAGACGAAGACTGCTCGCTTTCTTCAAGGACATCGCCGGCTTGTACACTTCCACAGACAGCGAAGGGTGGCGTTATTTGGCAGACAGTTGGTGGTCGGCACGGGAAGATAAAATAGAAGATCAGATGATAGACCGGAGACACATGTTTTTTGGACGCTGAATGAGCTTTGTTGTGTCCGCAGAAAAAGTGGGGATTTGGGAGGATCGATCAGTCGCTCTTGCAGTGTGAAAAGGGAGTGACCGGTGGGGAGTTGTCCCTGTGTCCACCCTTGACTGGGTGATAGCCCCACCACAGAAAACCTGTCTCCTTTGTTGTGGTCACAGTCGGTGACTTTTAAAAGATTTCGGAGAATGAGAAGATCGGCGGCGTTAGCTCACCTGAAGACTCAAATCTATCCCTTTCTCCCTCTCTCCATCACTACGCAACTCAACACCACAAACTGAACTGAACTTTATTCATCATCGTAAGACTGTATCTTTTTACCCCCAGACTTGAAGAAGCTTGGTTTTTCACATATATTTCCACACTTGCTGATGTATTTACTGATATATAATCATTGAGTGGGCACGTGGCCAAGTGGTTAAGGCATTGGACGAGCGATCTGAAGGTCGTGAGTTCGAGCCCCAGACGAGGCAACGTGTTTGTGTCCTTGAGCAAGGCACTTAACCACACAGTGCTCTGCGACGACACCGGCGCCAAGCTGTATGGGTCCTAGTGCCCTTCCCTAGGACAACATCGGTGGCGTGGAGAGGGGAGACTTGCAGCATGGGCAACTGCCGGTCTTCCATACAACCTTGCCCAGGCCTGCGCCCTGGAGAGTGAAGACTTTCCAGGCGCAGATCCATGGTCTCACAAGACTAACGGATGCCTTAATATAATCATTGCTAACCTGTTTGATATATCTGTATTTACATTACTGTATTGCGTAGTTAGTAATAAATATTATTAGTTTATAGCAATACTGAACTCCAAAGTATTTTCCATCTCTGCTGGTTCTTTATTCCCGTCACGGGGTACGTGACAATAGTCTGGACAGTATAACATAGAAATACAATTGTATCAGCGTGAATTAATCAGTCTGATGGCCTGGTGGAAGAAGCTGTCCCGGAGCCTGTTGGTCCTGGCTTTTATGCTGCGGTACCGTTTCCCGGGCGGTAACAGCTGGGACAGTTTGTGGTTGGGGGTGACTCGGGTCCCCGGTGATCCTTCGGGCCCTTTTTACGCACCTGGCTCTGTTAATGTCTTGAATAGTGGGAGGTTCACAACTACTGGGCTGTCCGCACCCACTCTCTGCAGGGTCCTGCGATCGAGGGAGGTACGGTTCCCGTGCCAGGCAGTGGTGCAGCCCGTCAGGATGCTCTCAATTGTGCCCCTGTGGAAAGTTCTTAGGATTTGGGGGCCCATACCAAACTTCTTCAACCGTCTGAGGTGAAAGAGACGCTGTTCTGCCTTTTTCACACACACAGCCGGTGTGCACAGACCACGCGAGATCCCCGGTGATGTTTATGCCGAGGAATTTAAAGCTGTTCACCCTCTCAAACCCAGATCCATCGATGACGATGATATTTCTCGGAGTTGGTGTTGCTTTATCGTGGCGGGGGTGCAGCGCGCCTTGGCCTCCTCCAGTACGCCGGCGTGAGCGCGGACTGTCCGTCCGGCTGACCCCTGAAAATCTTCCGGAAGGATCTGTGGTGGTATTGCAGCGAGCCTGTCAGGCGTCTGCCGAAAATTCAGAGCACTTGGGACCAGATTGAGGCCGTTCAGCCCATCGAGTCGGCTCCGCCATTCCATCCCGGCAGGTTTACTATCCCTGTCAACTCCGTTCTCCTGCCTCCTTCCCCGACTAACCAAAAACCCGTCAACCTCCGCTTTAAATATATCCAGTGGATCCGCCTGAGGCAATGAATTCCACAGATTCACCCACCCACCGGCTAAAGAAATTCCTCCTCGTTTCTGTTCTAAATTGACCTTCCTCGGTTCTGAGGCTGTGTCCTCTGGTCCGAGACACCCTCACTATAGGGAACATCCTCTCCACATCCACTCTATCTGTGTCCTCTGGTCCGAGACTCCCCCACTACAGAAAACATCCTCTCCACATCCACACTATCTATGCCCTCTGGTCCTAGACTCCCCCACTTCAGGAAACATCCTCTCCACATCCACTCTATCTGTGTCCTCTGGTCCTAGACTCCCCCACTACAGGAAACATCCTCCCCACATCCACTCTATCTGTGCCCTCTGGTCTTAGACTCCCCCACTATAGGAAACATCCTCTCCACATCCACTCTATCTGTGTCCTCTGGTCCTAGACTCCCTCACTATAGGAAACATTCTCTCCACATCCACTCTATCTATGCCCTCTGATCCTAGACTCCCCCACTACAGAAAACATCCTCTCCACGTCCACTCTATCTGTGTCCTCTGG
The DNA here is from genome assembly GCF_030028105.1 of Mobula birostris. Lineage (NCBI taxonomy): Eukaryota > Metazoa > Chordata > Chondrichthyes > Myliobatiformes > Myliobatidae > Mobula > Mobula birostris. The sequence goes on from NW_027274921.1 coordinate 73,041, forward strand.
TCCTAGACACCCCCACTACAGGAAACATCCTCTCCACATCCACTCTATCTGTGTCCTCTGGTCCTAGACTCCCCCAGTACAGGAAACATCCTCTCCACATCCACTCTATCTGTGTCCTCTGCTCCTAGACTCCCCCACTACAGGAAACATCCTCTCCACATCCACTCTATCTGTGTCCTCTGGTCATAATATTATAACTGCCGTCTGACCGATGCCTTATAAATCCGAGGCATTACATCCTTGCTTTTATATTCTAATCCTCTCGAAATTGAAGTGCCGCTTGCATTTTCCTTCCTCACCACCGACTCACCCTGCTACCTAACCTTCAGGGAATCCTGCACGAGGACTCCCGAGTCCCTTTGCACCTCGGATCTTTGGGTTATTTTCCCGTGTAGAAAATAATCTGCACCTTTATTCCTTCAACCAAAGTGTCTGACCGCACACTTCCCGGCACTGTATCCCATCTGTCATTTGTTTACCCATTCTCCTAACCCTTCTTCAGCCTCCCTGATTGCTCAAAACTGTCTGCTCCTCCACCTGTCTTCATATCGCCCGCAAACTTGGTCACAAAGCCATCACTTCTGTCATCGAAGTCATTGACATATAACGTAAAAAGAATCGGTCCCAACGCAGACCCCCTGTGGAACACCAGTGGTCACCGGCAGCCAATCAGAAAAGGCTCCCTTTGTTGGCACATTTTGCCTCCCGCCAATCAGCAGCGGCTTTATCTTTCCCGTGAGACCTTGGGCTTGTTAATCAACCTCACGTGTGGCACCTTGTCAAAGGCCTTCTGAAAATCCAAGTACATAACATCTACTTTGTCTGTCCTGCTTGTTATTTCTTCAAAGAATTCCAACAGACTTGTCGGGTAAGATTTTCCCTGAAGGAAATCATGCTGACTTTGGCTGTTTTTTTTATCAGATGCCTGCAAGCACCCCGAAACCACATCTTTTAACAATCGACCCCAACATCTTCCCAGCCTCCGAGTTCGGACCAACTGGCCTATCATTTCTTTTCTGCTGCCCCTCTCTTCCTTCTTGAAGAGTGGGGTGTCATTTGCAATTTTCCAGTCTTCCGGAACCATTCCGGAATCCGGTGATTCTTGGAAGATCCTTCCCAATGCCTCCACGATCGTTTCGGCCGCCTCTTTCGGAACCCTGAGGCGCACACCATCTGGTCCAGGGGGATTTATCTGCCGTCAGACCTTTCACCTTCCCAAGCACCTTCCCCCTGGTCATAACAACCGCGCCCACCTCTGCCCACTGACTCTTTGGGACCCCCCACCCCGCTGCCAGAGTGGAAGACTTTCTAATGAGTGGAGTTCCTCAGGGATGTGTGCTGGGACGTCTGCCGTCTGTAATGTGTATAAATGACCCGAATGAAAATGTAGGCGGGTGGGTCGGTGGAGTTGTGAAGGGTGCAGGAGACCGGCAAAGAACACACCCCGAGATAGACGAGCTGCGGATATTAGATTAGATTATGAGGACACTCAGTCCTCGTTTACTGTCATTTAGTAATGCACGCATTAAGAGACGATACAATGTTCCTCCAGTATGATGTCACAGAAAAACAGGACAAACCAAAGACTAACACTGACAAAAACCGCATAATTATAACATATAGTTACAACAGTGCAAAGCAATACCGTAATTTGATAAAGAACAGACCATGGGCACGGTAAAAAACAAAGTCTCAAAGTCCCCGAGTCGATCGACTCCCCAGTCCCCGATAGCAGGCGGCAAAAGGGAGAAACTCCCTGCCATAAACCTCCAGGCACCGTCAACTTGCCGATGCCTTGGAAGCAGCCGACCACAGCCGACACTGAGTCCGTCCATCCGAAAACTTCGAGCCTCCGAGCAGCCCCTCCAATACAGCCTCCCGAGCGCCATCCTCTGCCGAGCGCCTTTGACCCCCAACCCGGCAGAAGGCAACTAAAACAGTCATCGGGGAGTTGAAGATGGAATACGCATGTAAGCTAGCCAATAATATTGGGGAGGAATCCAAAAGTTTCTTCAGATACGTGAAGTGTGGAAGAGGGGAGAGGGTGGATCTCGAACGCTGGGCGTGTACAGCAGCGAGAGACGCCACCTAGTGGAGTGGTGACGCAGCAGCAACCTGACACTCAGGTAGAGTGGACAGCCAGCCCCTCTCCCCCCAGGGCACCACTGCTCAATACAAGAGGACATGGATTTAAGGTAAGGGGTGGGGAGTTCAAGGGGGATATTAGAGGAAGGTTTTATACTCAGAGAGTGGTTGCCCGGCGTTCCCCAGAGCCCCGCACTGGCCCAATGAGCTCATTGCAGGAGGATGCTGGACTGATACTTTTTCGCTCTGCACGCCGCTGTGGTAACGGGTTCGAGTTGCCGGCGCCTTCCCCTGTCAGCTTGAACCAGGCTGGCCCTTCCCCTCTGACCTCTCTCACCCTCAGGGCGTTCACGCCAACAGATCTGCCGCTCGCCGGATGTTTCCGCCACACCCCCCCCCCACTTCCGTTTCTCACACCATTCTCTGTAAGACTGAGACCCTTCTGCGTGAAAATCCCGGGAGATCAGCAGTTTCTGAAATACTCCGGTCACCCCGTCTGGCACCAGCACGGC